>NW_027175609.1:0-94671 GCF_028021215.1 Eschrichtius robustus
AAAGAACCACATCTTGCACACCTAGAACAAACAAACCATTGTAATCAAATTTGCTGGGATAAAAAATAAAAAGTAAATTACAAATATGAACAAGAAGTAACGAGACATAAACTTAAAGGGCTTTTTTCCTGGCACATTCCATTCGAATTTACAACCTAGAACACCACTTCCATTAAGGCTCTGTTTCCCCAGTTACCAAATTTGGTAAATGAGAAATGCTGCCACCTTGTGGCCGTTTCCTGCAAGAGCAGCTTTAAACTCACAGCTAATGGTCACTTAACATTCACAAGGACTCAGGGCTGTAAAGGACGCCTGGCCTAAAAAATTGTGCTGAAGTAGGGTATGGACAAAAAAATTCAAAAAAGGCAAATGTTTCAAGAAGAGAGTATGAAGAGTTAAATTTTACTCACGCCCTTTAAAAAAAAAAGGAAAATGGATAAAAGCTCAACCTCAGGGAGCGTTAGACCCATGCAATCTAATCTACAAAAAGTTTCAACTTACACCCGTCGACTGACCATCAGCAAAAAGTCCACAAACAATAAATGCTGAAGGGGTTTTAAAGAACTGTGTCCCCTCTACCTGCTGGTGAGACGTAAAGGGGTAACAGCCAATAATGAGAAAAGAAAGGAGCTGTGTTGAAAAGTAAAAATGGAGGTACCACTCAATCCAGCAGGCGCACCAATGGACCTCTCACCTGAGAAGACAAGAATCGAGAAGACACAGGCCGCAAAAGCTGCAGTGCAGCCTTATTCACAATAGCCAAGACAGTGAAGCAATCAAAATATCCAACAAGAGGTGAATGGATAAAGAAGAAGTGGTCCATGCACACAATGGAATATTAGCCATGGAAAACGATGAACCGTTGCTCTCTGAGGCACCACAAATGAGTCTGGAGATAATCACGAAACATGAGGTAAGTCGGAAAGTAAAAGACCTATATTCTATGATATCACTTATAGGCGTTATCTAATAACTGACACAAATGAACATATTTCCACAGAGAAAGACACTCACAGACTTAGACAACAAACTATGCTCATCTTAAAGGAAAGGTGGGGGGAATGGATAAATTAAGATTAGTGTTACTATATGTATACAAACACATATTATATACATATCTCAAAAAGACCGACCATATAGCAAGGGAGGTCTGCGGAACCCTCTGTAACATTTTACATGGGAAGAGGATCTGTACTTGAATAGACATATATAATGTACAAATGAACCAGATTGTGTCCACCTAGGACAAACAATATTCTAAGCTTTACTCCAATTAAAACACTTTTAAAAACCAAGAAGAAATAATGAGACATAAACTTATGGGGGTTTCTCCATGCACATTCCAATGTAATTTACAACCTAGGAACACAACTTCCAGAAAGGTTCTGCTGCCCTAGTACCCAGATTTGGGAATGGAGAAATGCTGCCTCCTTGAGGCCACTTCCCACAACAGCAGCTTAAAACCCATTGCTAAAGGTCACGAAATATTCACCAAACTTGCAGTTCGGGAAATGACACCTGCTCTCTAAAAAAACTCTGGCGTGGAAAATCGACCAAAAAATTCAAAAGAGGGCAACCTTCCAAGAAGACAATTTCAAGAGTTATATTGTACTCCCAATTGTTTCCTTTTTTTTAAGAGAAAAGAAAACGGCGGAGAAAAATGATGAGTTTTACGAATTTTCAAAGACATGCAAAGCCAAATTACAGAACCCTATCAGCTCACAGCAGCCAGGAGGGCCATTAGCATAAATGCTGCAAACAATAAACGCTAAATCGATTGTGGAGAAATGCGTACCCTCGATTCTAAGTGGGACGTGGTAAGAGCCACTAATGTAAACACAAAGAAGGTGCTTTGAAAAGGGAAACACGGGGCTACCAGTCAATCAATCACACCCACTGCTGGGCCTATCACCTGAGAAAATGAGAATCAAAAAGTCACAGGCTGGCAATCCTGCACTCCAACAATATTTACCATCGCCAACACTTGGAAGCAATGAAAATGTCCATCAACCGAGGAATGCACAAAGTAGAAGTGGTCCACGTACTCAGTGGAAAATTACTCCAATAAAAAATAAAAATCAAATTTAAAAATCCAACTAAAGTAAGGAGACATCAGCTTGTGTGGGTTTGTCCGGGCACACTCCACTCTAATTTATAAGCGAGAAACACCACAGGCCGCAAGGGCTTTTCCCTAGTTACCAGGATGGGGAACATAGAAGGGCTGCCACCCTCTGGCAGTTAGCTGCAAAAGCAGCTTTAAAGCCTGTGCTAATGGTCATTTCGTAGGAACAAGTACTGCAGAACTGTAAATGAAACCTGCCCTCAAAATGTCTTGAGGGAGGTAATGGCCAAAACATTTCAAAATGTGACACATACTTTAAGAGAACACTTTGAAGAACTAAGGGGTAATCACAGCTTGAAAAATAAAATGGACATGCCTTAAAGGTCAATTTCAACGGATTATGAGGCACACGCGAATTCAACCACAAAGAGGTATCAGCTCACACTTGTCAGAATAACCATCAGCAAGAAAACTACAAACAATAAATGCTGAAGGTGTTGTGGAGAAATGCATACCCTCAACTTCAAGTGGGACGTAACTTGGAAAGGGCCACAAATGAGAGCAGAATGGAGGTGCCTTACAAAGGTCAACATTGAGCTACCGTATGATCCAGCAGGCCCACTCCTCGACCTATAATCTAAGAAGAGAGAATTGGAAAGACACAGGCAGGCAAACCTGCATTGCACAGTATTACAATAGCCAAGATACGAAAGTAACCAAAAAGTCCACCAACAGATGGGTGGACAAAGAAGAACTCCTCCATGTACAGATGGAATATTCGCTAGTGAAAAAAAATGAAACAATGCCATTTGCAGCACCATAGATGAGTCTAGACGTAATCACGCCACCTGTAGTAAGTGAGATAGCAAAAGACACATATCCTATCATATCACTGTTAGGAGTTACTTAAAAATTGATACCAATGAGGATATTTCCACAGAGAAAGGCAATCACAGATTCATTAAAAAAACTTACGGTTCACCCAATAGAAAGGGATGAGGATTGGATACATTACCATATTGGGGTTAACAGAGATATACAAACCATGTGAAATATATAATCACCAAAGACGTACGGAAGACCAGGAGAAGACTACTCAACATTGTGCCATAACCTACGTGGGAAAAGGATGCGAGGAAGAATAGATACACATATATGTGAGAAAGAACCACATCTTGCACACCTAGAACAAACAAACCATTGTAATCAAATTTGCTGGGATAAAAAATAAAAAGTAAATTACAAATATGAACAAGAAGTAACGAGACATAAACTTAAAGGGCTTTTTTCCTGGCACATTCCATTCGAATTTACAACCTAGAACACCACTTCCATTAAGGCTCTGTTTCCCCAGTTACCAAATTTGGTAAATGAGAAATGCTGCCACCTTGTGGCCGTTTCCTGCAAGAGCAGCTTTAAACTCACAGCTAATGGTCACTTAACATTC
Organism: Eschrichtius robustus; assembly: GCF_028021215.1. NCBI lineage: Eukaryota > Metazoa > Chordata > Mammalia > Artiodactyla > Eschrichtiidae > Eschrichtius > Eschrichtius robustus. Next base: position 3,510 of record NW_027175609.1, read on the forward strand.
ACAAGGACTCAGGGCTGTAAAGGACGCCTGGCCTAAAAAATTGTGCTGAAGTAGGGTATGGACAAAAAAATTCAAAAAAGGCAAATGTTTCAAGAGAGTATGAAGAGTTAAATTTTACTCACGCCCTTTAAAAAAAAAAGGAAAATGGATAAAAGCTCAACCTCAGGGAGCGTTAGACCCATGCAATCTAATCTACAAAAAGTTTCAACTTACACCCGTCGACTGACCATCAGCAAAAAGTCCACAAACAATAAATGCTGAAGGGGTTTTAAAGAACTGTGTCCCCTCTACCTGCTGGTGAGACGTAAAGGGGTAACAGCCAATAATGAGAAAAGAAAGGAGCTGTGTTGAAAAGTAAAAATGGAGGTACCACTCAATCCAGCAGGCGCACCAATGGACCTCTCACCTGAGAAGACAAGAATCGAGAAGACACAGGCCGCAAAAGCTGCAGTGCAGCCTTATTCACAATAGCCAAGACAGTGAAGCAATCAAAATATCCAACAAGAGGTGAATGGATAAAGAAGAAGTGGTCCATGCACACAATGGAATATTAGCCATGGAAAACGATGAACCGTTGCTCTCTGAGGCACCACAAATGAGTCTGGAGATAATCACGAAACATGAGGTAAGTCGGAAAGTAAAAGACCTATATTCTATGATATCACTTATAGGCGTTATCTAATAACTGACACAAATGAACATATTTCCACAGAGAAAGACACTCACAGACTTAGACAACAAACTATGCTCATCTTAAAGGAAAGGTGGGGGGAATGGATAAATTAAGATTAGTGTTACTATATGTATACAAACACATATTATATACATATCTCAAAAAGACCGACCATATAGCAAGGGAGGTCTGCGGAACCCTCTGTAACATTTTACATGGGAAGAGGATCTGTACTTGAATAGACATATATAATGTACAAATGAACCAGATTGTGTCCACCTAGGACAAACAATATTCTAAGCTTTACTCCAATTAAAACACTTTTAAAAACCAAGAAGAAATAATGAGACATAAACTTATGGGGGTTTCTCCATGCACATTCCAATGTAATTTACAACCTAGGAACACAACTTCCAGAAAGGCTCTGCTGCCCTAGTACCCAGATTTGGGAATGGAGAAATGCTGCCTCCTTGAGGCCACTTCCCACAACAGCAGCTTTAAACCCATTGCTAAAGGTCACGAAATATTCACCAAACTTGCAGTTCGGGAAATGACACCTGCTCTCTAAAAAAACTCTGGCGTGGAAAATCGACCAAAAAATTCAAAAGAGGGCAACCTTCCAAGAAGACAATTTCAAGAGTTATATTGTACTCCCAATTGTTTCCTTTTTTTTAAGAGAAAAGAAAACGGCGGAGAAAAATGATGAGTTTTACGAATTTTCAAAGACATGCAAAGCCAAATTACAGAACCCTATCAGCTCACAGCAGCCAGGAGGGCCATTAGCATAAATGCTGCAAACAATAAACGCTAAATCGATTGTGGAGAAATGCGTACCCTCGATTCTAAGTGGGACGTGGTAAGAGCCACTAATGTAATCACAAAGAAGGTGCTTTGAAAAGGGAAACACGGGGCTACCAGTCAATCAATCACACCCACTGCTGGGCCTATCACCTGAGAAAATGAGAATCAAAAAGTCACAGGCTGGCAATCCTGCACTCCAACAATATTTACCATCGCCAACACTTGGAAGCAATGAAAATGTCCATCAACCGAGGAATGCACAAAGTAGAAGTGGTCCACGTACTCAGTGGAAAATTACTCCAATAAAAAATAAAAATCAAATTTAAAAATCCAACTAAAGTAAGGAGACATCAGCTTGTGTGGGTTTGTCCGGGCACACTCCACTCTAATTTATAAGCGAGAAACACCACAGGCCGCAAGGGCTTTTCCCTAGTTACCAGGGTGGGGAACATAGAAGGGCTGCCACCCTCTGGCAGTTAGCTGCAAAAGCAGCTTTAAAGCCTGTGCTAATGGTCATTTCGTAGGAACAAGTACTGCAGAACTGTAAATGAAACCTGCCCTCAAAATGTCTTGAGGGAGGTAATGGCCAAAACATTTCAAAATGTGACACATACTTTAAGAGAACACTTTGAAGAACTAAGGGGTAATCACAGCTTGAAAAATAAAATGGACATGCCTTAAAGGTCAATTTCAACGGATTATGAGGCACACGCGAATTCAACCACAAAGAGGTATCAGCTCACACTTGTCAGAATAACCATCAGCAAGAAAACTACAAACAATAAATGCTGAAGTTGTTGTGGAGAAATGCATACCCTCAACTTCAATTGGGACGTAACTTGGAAAGGGCCACAAATGAGAGCAGAATGGAGGTGCCTTACAAAGGTCAACATTGAGCTACCGTATGATCCAGCAGGCCCACTCCTCGACCTATAATCTAAGAAGAGAGAATTGGAAAGACACAGGCAGGCAAACCTGCATTGCACAGTATTACAATAGCCAAGATACGAAAGTAACCAAAAAGTCCACCAACAGATGGGTGGACAAAGAAGAACTCCTCCATGTACAGATGGAATATTCGCTAGTGAAAAAAAATGAAACAATGCCATTTGCAGCACCATAGATGAGTCTAGACGTAATCACGCCACCTGTAGTAAGTGAGATAGCAAAAGACACATATCCTATCATATCACTGTTAGGAGTTACTTAAAAATTGATACCAATGAGGATATTTCCACAGAGAAAGGCAATCACAGATTCATTAAAAAAACTTACGGTTCACCCAATAGAAAGGGATGAGGATTGGATACATTACCATATTGGGGTTAACAGAGATATACAAACCATGTGAAATATATAATCACCAAAGACGTACGGAAGACCAGGAGAAGACTACTCAACATTGTGCCATAACCTACGTGGGAAAAGGATGCGAGGAAGAATAGATACACATATATGTGAGAAAGAACCACATCTTGCACACCTAGAACAAACAAACCATTGTAATCAAATTTGCTGGGATAAAAAATAAAAAGTAAATTACAAATATGAACAAGAAGTAACGAGACATAAACTTAAAGGGCTTTTTTCCTGGCACATTCCATTCGAATTTACAACCTAGAACACCACTTCCATTAAGGCTCTGTTTCCCCAGTTACCAAATTTGGTAAATGAGAAATGCTGCCACCTTGTGGCCGTTTCCTGCAAGAGCAGCTTTAAACTCACAGCTAATGGTCACTTAACATTCACAAGGACTCAGGGCTGTAAAGGACGCCTGGCCTAAAAAATTGTGCTGAAGTAGGGTATGGACAAAAAAATTCAAAAAAGGCAAATGTTTCAAGAGAGTATGAAGAGTTAAATTTTACTCACGCCCTTTAAAAAAAAAAGGAAAATGGATAAAAGCTCAACCTCAGGGAGCGTTAGACCCATGCAATCTAATCTACAAAAAGTTTCAACTTACACCCGTCGACTGACCATCAGCAAAAAGTCCACAAACAATAAATGCTGAAGGGGTTTTAAAGAACTGTGTCCCCTCTACCTGCTGGTGAGACGTAAAGGGGTAACAGCCAATAATGAGAAAAGAAAGGAGCTGTGTTGAAAAGTAAAAATGGAGGTACCACTCAATCCAGCAGGCGCACCAATGGACCTCTCACCTGAGAAGACAAGAATCGAGAAGACACAGGCCGCAAAAGCTGCAGTGCAGCCTTATTCACAATAGCCAAGACAGTGAAGCAATCAAAATATCCAACAAGAGGTGAATGGATAAAGAAGAAGTGGTCCATGCACACAATGGAATATTAGCCATGGAAAACGATGAACCGTTGCTCTCTGAGGCACCACAAATGAGTCTGGAGATAATCACGAAACATGAGGTAAGTCGGAAAGTAAAAGACCTATATTCTATGATATCACTTATAGGCGTTATCTAATAACTGACACAAATGAACATATTTCCACAGAGAAAGACACTCACAGACTTAGACAACAAACTATGCTCATCTTAAAGGAAAGGTGGGGGGAATGGATAAATTAAGATTAGTGTTACTATATGTATACAAACACATATTATATACATATCTCAAAAAGACCGACCATATAGCAAGGGAGGTCTGCGGAACCCTCTGTAACATTTTACATGGGAAGAGGATCTGTACTTGAATAGACATATATAATGTACAAATGAACCAGATTGTGTCCACCTAGGACAAACAATATTCTAAGCTTTACTCCAATTAAAACACTTTTAAAAACCAAGAAGAAATAATGAGACATAAACTTATGGGGGTTTCTCCATGCACATTCCAATGTAATTTACAACCTAGGAACACAACTTCCAGAAAGGCTCTGCTGCCCTAGTACCCAGATTTGGGAATGGAGAAATGCTGCCTCCTTGAGGCCACTTCCCACAACAGCAGCTTTAAACCCATTGCTAAAGGTCACGAAATATTCACCAAACTTGCAGTTCGGGAAATGACACCTGCTCTCTAAAAAAACTCTGGCGTGGAAAATCGACCAAAAAATTCAAAAGAGGGCAACCTTCCAAGAAGACAATTTCAAGAGTTATATTGTACTCCCAATTGTTTCCTTTTTTTTAAGAGAAAAGAAAACGGCGGAGAAAAATGATGAGTTTTACGAATTTTCAAAGACATGCAAAGCCAAATTACAGAACCCTATCAGCTCACAGCAGCCAGGAGGGCCATTAGCATAAATGCTGCAAACAATAAACGCTAAATCGATTGTGGAGAAATGCGTACCCTCGATTCTAAGTGGGACGTGGTAAGAGCCACTAATGTAAACACAAAGAAGGTGCTTTGAAAAGGGAAACACGGGGCTACCAGTCAATCAATCACACCCACTGCTGGGCCTATCACCTGAGAAAATGAGAATCAAAAAGTCACAGGCTGGCAATCCTGCACTCCAACAATATTTACCATCGCCAACACTTGGAAGCAATGAAAATGTCCATCAACCGAGGAATGCACAAAGTAGAAGTGGTCCACGTACTCAGTGGAAAATTACTCCAATAAAAAATAAAAATCAAATTTAAAAATCCAACTAAAGTAAGGAGACATCAGCTTGTGTGGGTTTGTCCGGGCACACTCCACTCTAATTTATAAGCGAGAAACACCACAGGCCGCAAGGGCTTTTCCCTAGTTACCAGGGTGGGGAACATAGAAGGGCTGCCACCCTCTGGCAGTTAGCTGCAAAAGCAGCTTTAAAGCCTGTGCTAATGGTCATTTCGTAGGAACAAGTACTGCAGAACTGTAAATGAAACCTGCCCTCAAAATGTCTTGAGGGAGGTAATGGCCAAAACATTTCAAAATGTGACACATACTTTAAGAGAACACTTTGAAGAACTAAGGGGTAATCACAGCTTGAAAAATAAAATGGACATGCCTTAAAGGTCAATTTCAACGGATTATGAGGCACACGCGAATTCAACCACAAAGAGGTATCAGCTCACACTTGTCAGAATAACCATCAGCAAGAAAACTACAAACAATAAATGCTGAAGTTGTTGTGGAGAAATGCATACCCTCAACTTCAATTGGGACGTAACTTGGAAAGGGCCACAAATGAGAGCAGAATGGAGGTGCCTTACAAAGGTCAACATTGAGCTACCGTATGATCCAGCAGGCCCACTCCTCGACCTATAATCTAAGAAGAGAGAATTGGAAAGACACAGGCAGGCAAACCTGCATTGCACAGTATTACAATAGCCAAGATACGAAAGTAACCAAAAAGTCCACCAACAGATGGGTGGACAAAGAAGAACTCCTCCATGTACAGATGGAATATTCGCTAGTGAAAAAAAATGAAACAATGCCATTTGCAGCACCATAGATGAGTCTAGACGTAATCACGCCACCTGTAGTAAGTGAGATAGCAAAAGACACATATCCTATCATATCACTGTTAGGAGTTACTTAAAAATTGATACCAATGAGGATATTTCCACAGAGAAAGGCAATCACAGATTCATTAAAAAAACTTACGGTTCACCCAATAGAAAGGGATGAGGATTGGATACATTACCATATTGGGGTTAACAGAGATATACAAACCATGTGAAATATATAATCACCAAAGACGTACGGAAGACCAGGAGAAGACTACTCAACATTGTGCCATAACCTACGTGGGAAAAGGATGCGAGGAAGAATAGATACACGTATATGTGAGAAAGAACCACATCTTGCACACCTAGAACAAACAAACCATTGTAATCAAATTTGCTGGGATAAAAAATAAAAAGTAAATTACAAATATGAACAAGAAGTAACGAGACATAAACTTAAAGGGCTTTTTTCCTGGCACATTCCATTCGAATTTACAACCTAGAACACCACTTCCATTAAGGCTCTGTTTCCCCAGTTACCAAATTTGGTAAATGAGAAATGCTGCCACCTTGTGGCCGTTTCCTGCAAGAGCAGCTTTAAACTCACAGCTAATGGTCACTTAACATTCACAAGGACTCAGGGCTGTAAAGGACGCCTGGCCTAAAAAATTGTGCTGAAGTAGGGTATGGACAAAAAAATTCAAAAAAGGCAAATGTTTCAAGAGAGTATGAAGAGTTAAATTTTACTCACGCCCTTTAAAAAAAAAAGGAAAATGGATAAAAGCTCAACCTCAGGGAGCGTTAGACCCATGCAATCTAATCTACAAAAAGTTTCAACTTACACCCGTCGACTGACCATCAGCAAAAAGTCCACAAACAATAAATGCTGAAGGGGTTTTAAAGAACTGTGTCCCCTCTACCTGCTGGTGAGACGTAAAGGGGTAACAGCCAATAATGAGAAAAGAAAGGAGCTGTGTTGAAAAGTAAAAATGGAGGTACCACTCAATCCAGCAGGCGCACCAATGGACCTCTCACCTGAGAAGACAAGAATCGAGAAGACACAGGCCGCAAAAGCTGCAGTGCAGCCTTATTCACAATAGCCAAGACAGTGAAGCAATCAAAATATCCAACAAGAGGTGAATGGATAAAGAAGAAGTGGTCCATGCACACAATGGAATATTAGCCATGGAAAACGATGAACCGTTGCTCTCTGAGGCACCACAAATGAGTCTGGAGATAATCACGAAACATGAGGTAAGTCGGAAAGTAAAAGACCTATATTCTATGATATCACTTATAGGCGTTATCTAATAACTGACACAAATGAACATATTTCCACAGAGAAAGACACTCACAGACTTAGACAACAAACTATGCTCATCTTAAAGGAAAGGTGGGGGGAATGGATAAATTAAGATTAGTGTTACTATATGTATACAAACACATATTATATACATATCTCAAAAAGACCGACCATATAGCAAGGGAGGTCTGCGGAACCCTCTGTAACATTTTACATGGGAAGAGGATCTGTACTTGAATAGACATATATAATGTACAAATGAACCAGATTGTGTCCACCTAGGACAAACAATATTCTAAGCTTTACTCCAATTAAAACACTTTTAAAAACCAAGAAGAAATAATGAGACATAAACTTATGGGGGTTTCTCCATGCACATTCCAATGTAATTTACAACCTAGGAACACAACTTCCAGAAAGGCTCTGCTGCCCTAGTACCCAGATTTGGGAATGGAGAAATGCTGCCTCCTTGAGGCCACTTCCCACAACAGCAGCTTTAAACCCATTGCTAAAGGTCACGAAATATTCACCAAACTTGCAGTTCGGGAAATGACACCTGCTCTCTAAAAAAACTCTGGCGTGGAAAATCGACCAAAAAATTCAAAAGAGGGCAACCTTCCAAGAAGACAATTTCAAGAGTTATATTGTACTCCCAATTGTTTCCTTTTTTTTAAGAGAAAAGAAAACGGCGGAGAAAAATGATGAGTTTTACGAATTTTCAAAGACATGCAAAGCCAAATTACAGAACCCTATCAGCTCACAGCAGCCAGGAGGGCCATTAGCATAAATGCTGCAAACAATAAACGCTAAATCGATTGTGGAGAAATGCGTACCCTCGATTCTAAGTGGGACGTGGTAAGAGCCACTAATGTAAACACAAAGAAGGTGCTTTGAAAAGGGAAACACGGGGCTACCAGTCAATCAATCACACCCACTGCTGGGCCTATCACCTGAGAAAATGAGAATCAAAAAGTCACAGGCTGGCAATCCTGCACTCCAACAATATTTACCATCGCCAACACTTGGAAGCAATGAAAATGTCCATCAACCGAGGAATGCACAAAGTAGAAGTGGTCCACGTACTCAGTGGAAAATTACTCCAATAAAAAATAAAAATCAAATTTAAAAATCCAACTAAAGTAAGGAGACATCAGCTTGTGTGGGTTTGTCCGGGCACACTCCACTCTAATTTATAAGCGAGAAACACCACAGGCCGCAAGGGCTTTTCCCTAGTTACCAGGATGGGGAACATAGAAGGGCTGCCACCCTCTGGCAGTTAGCTGCAAAAGCAGCTTTAAAGCCTGTGCTAATGGTCATTTCGTAGGAACAAGTACTGCAGAACTGTAAATGAAACCTGCCCTCAAAATGTCTTGAGGGAGGTAATGGCCAAAACATTTCAAAATGTGACACATACTTTAAGAGAACACTTTGAAGAACTAAGGGGTAATCACAGCTTGAAAAATAAAATGGACATGCCTTAAAGGTCAATTTCAACGGATTATGAGGCACACGCGAATTCAACCACAAAGAGGTATCAGCTCACACTTGTCAGAATAACCATCAGCAAGAAAACTACAAACAATAAATGCTGAAGGTGTTGTGGAGAAATGCATACCCTCAACTTCAATTGGGACGTAACTTGGAAAGGGCCACAAATGAGAGCAGAATGGAGGTGCCTTACAAAGGTCAACATTGAGCTACCGTATGATCCAGCAGGCCCACTCCTCGACCTATAATCTAAGAAGAGAGAATTGGAAAGACACAGGCAGGCAAACCTGCATTGCACAGTATTACAATAGCCAAGATACGAAAGTAACCAAAAAGTCCACCAACAGATGGGTGGACAAAGAAGAACTCCTCCATGTACAGATGGAATATTCGCTAGTGAAAAAAAATGAAACAATGCCATTTGCAGCACCATAGATGAGTCTAGACGTAATCACGCCACCTGTAGTAAGTGAGATAGCAAAAGACACATATCCTATCATATCACTGTTAGGAGTTACTTAAAAATTGATACCAATGAGGATATTTCCACAGAGAAAGGCAATCACAGATTCATTAAAAAAACTTACGGTTCACCCAATAGAAAGGGATGAGGATTGGATACATTACCATATTGGGGTTAACAGAGATATACAAACCATGTGAAATATATAATCACCAAAGACGTACGGAAGACCAGGAGAAGACTACTCAACATTGTGCCATAACCTACGTGGGAAAAGGATGCGAGGAAGAATAGATACACGTATATGTGAGAAAGAACCACATCTTGCACACCTAGAACAAACAAACCATTGTAATCAAATTTGCTGGGATAAAAAATAAAAAGTAAATTACAAATATGAACAAGAAGTAACGAGACATAAACTTAAAGGGCTTTTTTCCTGGCACATTCCATTCGAATTTACAACCTAGAACACCACTTCCATTAAGGCTCTGTTTCCCCAGTTACCAAATTTGGTAAATGAGAAATGCTGCCACCTTGTGGCCGTTTCCTGCAAGAGCAGCTTTAAACTCACAGCTAATGGTCACTTAACATTCACAAGGACTCAGGGCTGTAAAGGACGCCTGGCCTAAAAAATTGTGCTGAAGTAGGGTATGGACAAAAAAATTCAAAAAAGGCAAATGTTTCAAGAGAGTATGAAGAGTTAAATTTTACTCACGCCCTTTAAAAAAAAAAGGAAAATGGATAAAAGCTCAACCTCAGGGAGCGTTAGACCCATGCAATCTAATCTACAAAAAGTTTCAACTTACACCCGTCGACTGACCATCAGCAAAAAGTCCACAAACAATAAATGCTGAAGGGGTTTTAAAGAACTGTGTCCCCTCTACCTGCTGGTGAGACGTAAAGGGGTAACAGCCAATAATGAGAAAAGAAAGGAGCTGTGTTGAAAAGTAAAAATGGAGGTACCACTCAATCCAGCAGGCGCACCAATGGACCTCTCACCTGAGAAGACAAGAATCGAGAAGACACAGGCCGCAAAAGCTGCAGTGCAGCCTTATTCACAATAGCCAAGACAGTGAAGCAATCAAAATATCCAACAAGAGGTGAATGGATAAAGAAGAAGTGGTCCATGCACACAATGGAATATTAGCCATGGAAAACGATGAACCGTTGCTCTCTGAGGCACCACAAATGAGTCTGGAGATAATCACGAAACATGAGGTAAGTCGGAAAGTAAAAGACCTATATTCTATGATATCACTTATAGGCGTTATCTAATAACTGACACAAATGAACATATTTCCACAGAGAAAGACACTCACAGACTTAGACAACAAACTATGCTCATCTTAAAGGAAAGGTGGGGGGAATGGATAAATTAAGATTAGTGTTACTATATGTATACAAACACATATTATATACATATCTCAAAAAGACCGACCATATAGCAAGGGAGGTCTGCGGAACCCTCTGTAACATTTTACATGGGAAGAGGATCTGTACTTGAATAGACATATATAATGTACAAATGAACCAGATTGTGTCCACCTAGGACAAACAATATTCTAAGCTTTACTCCAATTAAAACACTTTTAAAAACCAAGAAGAAATAATGAGACATAAACTTATGGGGGTTTCTCCATGCACATTCCAATGTAATTTACAACCTAGGAACACAACTTCCAGAAAGGCTCTGCTGCCCTAGTACCCAGATTTGGGAATGGAGAAATGCTGCCTCCTTGAGGCCACTTCCCACAACAGCAGCTTTAAACCCATTGCTAAAGGTCACGAAATATTCACCAAACTTGCAGTTCGGGAAATGACACCTGCTCTCTAAAAAAACTCTGGCGTGGAAAATCGACCAAAAAATTCAAAAGAGGGCAACCTTCCAAGAAGACAATTTCAAGAGTTATATTGTACTCCCAATTGTTTCCTTTTTTTTAAGAGAAAAGAAAACGGCGGAGAAAAATGATGAGTTTTACGAATTTTCAAAGACATGCAAAGCCAAATTACAGAACCCTATCAGCTCACAGCAGCCAGGAGGGCCATTAGCATAAATGCTGCAAACAATAAACGCTAAATCGATTGTGGAGAAATGCGTACCCTCGATTCTAAGTGGGACGTGGTAAGAGCCACTAATGTAAACACAAAGAAGGTGCTTTGAAAAGGGAAACACGGGGCTACCAGTCAATCAATCACACCCACTGCTGGGCCTATCACCTGAGAAAATGAGAATCAAAAAGTCACAGGCTGGCAATCCTGCACTCCAACAATATTTACCATCGCCAACACTTGGAAGCAATGAAAATGTCCATCAACCGAGGAATGCACAAAGTAGAAGTGGTCCACGTACTCAGTGGAAAATTACTCCAATAAAAAATAAAAATCAAATTTAAAAATCCAACTAAAGTAAGGAGACATCAGCTTGTGTGGGTTTGTCCGGGCACACTCCACTCTAATTTATAAGCGAGAAACACCACAGGCCGCAAGGGCTTTTCCCTAGTTACCAGGATGGGGAACATAGAAGGGCTGCCACCCTCTGGCAGTTAGCTGCAAAAGCAGCTTTAAAGCCTGTGCTAATGGTCATTTCGTAGGAACAAGTACTGCAGAACTGTCAATGAAACCTGCCCTCAAAATGTCTTGAGGGAGGTAATGGCCAAAACATTTCAAAATGTGACACATACTTTAAGAGAACACTTTGAAGAACTAAGGGGTAATCACAGCTTGAAAAATAAAATGGACATGCCTTAAAGGTCAATTTCAACGGATTATGAGGCACACGCGAATTCAACCACAAAGAGGTATCAGCTCACACTTGTCAGAATAACCATCAGCAAGAAAACTACAAACAATAAATGCTGAAGGTGTTGTGGAGAAATGCATACCCTCAACTTCAAGTGGGACGTAACTTGGAAAGGGCCACAAATGAGAGCAGAATGGAGGTGCCTTACAAAGGTCAACATTGAGCTACCGTATGATCCAGCAGGCCCACTCCTCGACCTATAATCTAAGAAGAGAGAATTGGAAAGACACAGGCAGGCAAACCTGCATTGCACAGTATTACAATAGCCAAGATACGAAAGTAACCAAAAAGTCCACCAACAGATGGGTGGACAAAGAAGAACTCCTCCATGTACAGATGGAATATTCGCTAGTGAAAAAAAATGAAACAATGCCATTTGCAGCACCATAGATGAGTCTAGACGTAATCACGCCACCTGTAGTAAGTGAGATATCAAAAGACACATATCCTATCATATCACTGTTAGGAGTTACTTAAAAATTGATACCAATGAGGATATTTCCACAGAGAAAGGCAATCACAGATTCATTAAAAAAACTTACGGTTCACCCAATAGAAAGGGATGAGGATTGGATACATTACCATATTGGGGTTAACAGAGATATACAAACCATGTGAAATATATAATCACCAAAGACGTACGGAAGACCAGGAGAAGACTACTCAACATTGTGCCATAACCTACGTGGGAAAAGGATGCGAGGAAGAATAGATACACGTATATGTGAGAAAGAACCACATCTTGCACACCTAGAACAAACAAACCATTGTAATCAAATTTGCTGGGATAAAAAATAAAAAGTAAATTACAAATATGAACAAGAAGTAACGAGACATAAACTTAAAGGGCTTTTTTCCTGGCACATTCCATTCGAATTTACAACCTAGAACACCACTTCCATTAAGGCTCTGTTTCCCCAGTTACCAAATTTGGTAAATGAGAAATGCTGCCACCTTGTGGCCGTTTCCTGCAAGAGCAGCTTTAAACTCACAGCTAATGGTCACTTAACATTCACAAGGACTCAGGGCTGTAAAGGACGCCTGGCCTAAAAAATTGTGCTGAAGTAGGGTATGGACAAAAAAATTCAAAAAAGGCAAATGTTTCAAGAAGAGAGTATGAAGAGTTAAATTTTACTCACGCCCTTTAAAAAAAAAAGGAAAATGGATAAAAGCTCAACCTCAGGGAGCGTTAGACCCATGCAATCTAATCTACAAAAAGTTTCAACTTACACCCGTCGACTGACCATCAGCAAAAAGTCCACAAACAATAAATGCTGAAGGGGTTTTAAAGAACTGTGTCCCCTCTACCTGCTGGTGAGACGTAAAGGGGTAACAGCCAATAATGAGAAAAGAAAGGAGCTGTGTTGAAAAGTAAAAATGGAGGTACCACTCAATCCAGCAGGCGCACCAATGGACCTCTCACCTGAGAAGACAAGAATCGAGAAGACACAGGCCGCAAAAGCTGCAGTGCAGCCTTATTCACAATAGCCAAGACAGTGAAGCAATCAAAATATCCAACAAGAGGTGAATGGATAAAGAAGAAGTGGTCCATGCACACAATGGAATATTAGCCATGGAAAACGATGAACCGTTGCTCTCTGAGGCACCACAAATGAGTCTGGAGATAATCACGAAACATGAGGTAAGTCGGAAAGTAAAAGACCTATATTCTATGATATCACTTATAGGCGTTATCTAATAACTGACACAAATGAACATATTTCCACAGAGAAAGACACTCACAGACTTAGACAACAAACTATGCTCATCTTAAAGGAAAGGTGGGGGGAATGGATAAATTAAGATTAGTGTTACTATATGTATACAAACACATATTATATACATATCTCAAAAAGACCGACCATATAGCAAGGGAGGTCTGCGGAACCCTCTGTAACATTTTACATGGGAAGAGGATCTGTACTTGAATAGACATATATAATGTACAAATGAACCAGATTGTGTCCACCTAGGACAAACAATATTCTAAGCTTTACTCCAATTAAAACACTTTTAAAAACCAAGAAGAAATAATGAGACATAAACTTATGGGGGTTTCTCCATGCACATTCCAATGTAATTTACAACCTAGGAACACAACTTCCAGAAAGGTTCTGCTGCCCTAGTACCCAGATTTGGGAATGGAGAAATGCTGCCTCCTTGAGGCCACTTCCCACAACAGCAGCTTAAAACCCATTGCTAAAGGTCACGAAATATTCACCAAACTTGCAGTTCGGGAAATGACACCTGCTCTCTAAAAAAACTCTGGCGTGGAAAATCGACCAAAAAATTCAAAAGAGGGCAACCTTCCAAGAAGACAATTTCAAGAGTTATATTGTACTCCCAATTGTTTCCTTTTTTTTAAGAGAAAAGAAAACGGCGGAGAAAAATGATGAGTTTTACGAATTTTCAAAGACATGCAAAGCCAAATTACAGAACCCTATCAGCTCACAGCAGCCAGGAGGGCCATTAGCATAAATGCTGCAAACAATAAACGCTAAATCGATTGTGGAGAAATGCGTACCCTCGATTCTAAGTGGGACGTGGTAAGAGCCACTAATGTAAACACAAAGAAGGTGCTTTGAAAAGGGAAACACGGGGCTACCAGTCAATCAATCACACCCACTGCTGGGCCTATCACCTGAGAAAATGAGAATCAAAAAGTCACAGGCTGGCAATCCTGCACTCCAACAATATTTACCATCGCCAACACTTGGAAGCAATGAAAATGTCCATCAACCGAGGAATGCACAAAGTAGAAGTGGTCCACGTACTCAGTGGAAAATTACTCCAATAAAAAATAAAAATCAAATTTAAAAATCCAACTAAAGTAAGGAGACATCAGCTTGTGTGGGTTTGTCCGGGCACACTCCACTCTAATTTATAAGCGAGAAACACCACAGGCCGCAAGGGCTTTTCCCTAGTTACCAGGATGGGGAACATAGAAGGGCTGCCACCCTCTGGCAGTTAGCTGCAAAAGCAGCTTTAAAGCCTGTGCTAATGGTCATTTCGTAGGAACAAGTACTGCAGAACTGTCAATGAAACCTGCCCTCAAAATGTCTTGAGGGAGGTAATGGCCAAAACATTTCAAAATGTGACACATACTTTAAGAGAACACTTTGAAGAACTAAGGGGTAATCACAGCTTGAAAAATAAAATGGACATGCCTTAAAGGTCAATTTCAACGGATTATGAGGCACACGCGAATTCAACCACAAAGAGGTATCAGCTCACACTTGTCAGAATAACCATCAGCAAGAAAACTACAAACAATAAATGCTGAAGGTGTTGTGGAGAAATGCATACCCTCAACTTCAAGTGGGACGTAACTTGGAAAGGGCCACAAATGAGAGCAGAATGGAGGTGCCTTACAAAGGTCAACATTGAGCTACCGTATGATCCAGCAGGCCCACTCCTCGACCTATAATCTAAGAAGAGAGAATTGGAAAGACACAGGCAGGCAAACCTGCATTGCACAGTATTACAATAGCCAAGATACGAAAGTAACCAAAAAGTCCACCAACAGATGGGTGGACAAAGAAGAACTCCTCCATGTACAGATGGAATATTCGCTAGTGAAAAAAAATGAAACAATGCCATTTGCAGCACCATAGATGAGTCTAGACGTAATCACGCCACCTGTAGTAAGTGAGATAGCAAAAGACACATATCCTATCATATCACTGTTAGGAGTTACTTAAAAATTGATACCAATGAGGATATTTCCACAGAGAAAGGCAATCACAGATTCATTAAAAAAACTTACGGTTCACCCAATAGAAAGGGATGAGGATTGGATACATTACCATATTGGGGTTAACAGAGATATACAAACCATGTGAAATATATAATCACCAAAGACGTACGGAAGACCAGGAGAAGACTACTCAACATTGTGCCATAACCTACGTGGGAAAAGGATGCGAGGAAGAATAGATACACGTATATGTGAGAAAGAACCACATCTTGCACACCTAGAACAAACAAACCATTGTAATCAAATTTGCTGGGATAAAAAATAAAAAGTAAATTACAAATATGAACAAGAAGTAACGAGACATAAACTTAAAGGGCTTTTTTCCTGGCACATTCCATTCGAATTTACAACCTAGAACACCACTTCCATTAAGGCTCTGTTTCCCCAGTTACCAAATTTGGTAAATGAGAAATGCTGCCACCTTGTGGCCGTTTCCTGCAAGAGCAGCTTTAAACTCACAGCTAATGGTCACTTAACATTCACAAGGACTCAGGGCTGTAAAGGACGCCTGGCCTAAAAAATTGTGCTGAAGTAGGGTATGGACAAAAAAATTCAAAAAAGGCAAATGTTTCAAGAAGAGAGTATGAAGAGTTAAATTTTACTCACGCCCTTTAAAAAAAAAAGGAAAATGGATAAAAGCTCAACCTCAGGGAGCGTTAGACCCATGCAATCTAATCTACAAAAAGTTTCAACTTACACCCGTCGACTGACCATCAGCAAAAAGTCCACAAACAATAAATGCTGAAGGGGTTTTAAAGAACTGTGTCCCCTCTACCTGCTGGTGAGACGTAAAGGGGTAACAGCCAATAATGAGAAAAGAAAGGAGCTGTGTTGAAAAGTAAAAATGGAGGTACCACTCAATCCAGCAGGCGCACCAATGGACCTCTCACCTGAGAAGACAAGAATCGAGAAGACACAGGCCGCAAAAGCTGCAGTGCAGCCTTATTCACAATAGCCAAGACAGTGAAGCAATCAAAATATCCAACAAGAGGTGAATGGATAAAGAAGAAGTGGTCCATGCACACAATGGAATATTAGCCATGGAAAACGATGAACCGTTGCTCTCTGAGGCACCACAAATGAGTCTGGAGATAATCACGAAACATGAGGTAAGTCGGAAAGTAAAAGACCTATATTCTATGATATCACTTATAGGCGTTATCTAATAACTGACACAAATGAACATATTTCCACAGAGAAAGACACTCACAGACTTAGACAACAAACTATGCTCATCTTAAAGGAAAGGTGGGGGGAATGGATAAATTAAGATTAGTGTTACTATATGTATACAAACACATATTATATACATATCTCAAAAAGACCGACCATATAGCAAGGGAGGTCTGCGGAACCCTCTGTAACATTTTACATGGGAAGAGGATCTGTACTTGAATAGACATATATAATGTACAAATGAACCAGATTGTGTCCACCTAGGACAAACAATATTCTAAGCTTTACTCCAATTAAAACACTTTTAAAAACCAAGAAGAAATAATGAGACATAAACTTATGGGGGTTTCTCCATGCACATTCCAATGTAATTTACAACCTAGGAACACAACTTCCAGAAAGGTTCTGCTGCCCTAGTACCCAGATTTGGGAATGGAGAAATGCTGCCTCCTTGAGGCCACTTCCCACAACAGCAGCTTAAAACCCATTGCTAAAGGTCACGAAATATTCACCAAACTTGCAGTTCGGGAAATGACACCTGCTCTCTAAAAAAACTCTGGCGTGGAAAATCGACCAAAAAATTCAAAAGAGGGCAACCTTCCAAGAAGACAATTTCAAGAGTTATATTGTACTCCCAATTGTTTCCTTTTTTTTAAGAGAAAAGAAAACGGCGGAGAAAAATGATGAGTTTTACGAATTTTCAAAGACATGCAAAGCCAAATTACAGAACCCTATCAGCTCACAGCAGCCAGGAGGGCCATTAGCATAAATGCTGCAAACAATAAACGCTAAATCGATTGTGGAGAAATGCGTACCCTCGATTCTAAGTGGGACGTGGTAAGAGCCACTAATGTAAACACAAAGAAGGTGCTTAGAAAAGGGAAACACGGGGCTACCAATCAAGCAATCACACCCACTGCTGGGTCTATCACCTGAGAAAATGAGAATCAAAAAGTCACAGGCTGGCAATCCTGCACTCCAACAATATTTACCATCGCCAACACTTGGAAGCAATGAAAATGTCCATCAACCGAGGAATGCACAAAGTAGAAGTGGTCCACGTACTCAGTGGAAAATTACTCCAATAAAAAATAAAAATCAAATTTAAAAATCCAACTAAAGTAAGGAGACATCAGCTTGTGTGGGTTTGTCCGGGCACACTCCACTCTAATTTATAAGTGAGAAACACCACAGGCCGCAAGGGCTTTTCCCTAGTTACCAGGATGGGGAACATAGAAGGGCTGCCACCCTCTGGCAGTTAGCTGCAAAAGCAGCTTTAAAGCCTGTGCTAATGGTCATTTCGTAGGAACAAGTACTGCAGAACTGTAAATGAAACCTGCCCTCAAAATGTCTTGAGGGAGGTAATGGCCAAAACATTTCAAAATGTGACACATACTTTAAGAGAACACTTTGAAGAACTAAGGGGTAATCACAGCTTGAAAAATAAAATGGACATGCCTTAAAGGTCAATTTCAACGGATTATGAGGCACACGCGAATTCAACCACAAAGAGGTATCAGCTCACACTTGTCAGAATAACCATCAGCAAGAAAACTACAAACAATAAATGCTGAAGGTGTTGTGGAGAAATGCATACCCTCAACTTCAAGTGGGACGTAACTTGGAAAGGGCCACAAATGAGAGCAGAATGGAGGTGCCTTACAAAGGTCAACATTGAGCTACCGTATGATCCAGCAGGCCCACTCCTTGACCTATAATCTAAGAAGAGAGAATTGGAAAGACACAGGCAGGCAAACCTGCATTGCACAGTATTACAATAGCCAAGATACGAAAGTAACCAAAAAGTCCACCAACAGATGGGTGGACAAAGAAGAACTCCTCCATGTACAGATGGAATATTCGCTAGTGAAAAAAAATGAAACAATGCCATTTGCAGCACCATAGATGAGTCTAGACGTAATCACGCCACCTGTAGTAAGTGAGATAGCAAAAGACACATATCCTATCATATCACTGTTAGGAGTTACTTAAAAATTGATACCAATGAGGATATTTCCACAGAGAAAGGCAATCACAGATTCATTAAAAAAACTTACGGTTCACCCAATAGAAAGGGATGAGGATTGGATACATTACCATATTGGGGTTAACAGAGATATACAAACCATGTGAAATATATAATCACCAAAGACGTACGGAAGACCAGGAGAAGACTACTCAACATTGTGCCATAACCTACGTGGGAAAAGGATGCGAGGAAGAATAGATACACGTATATGTGAGAAAGAACCACATCTTGCACACCTAGAACAAACAAACCATTGTAATCAAATTTGCTGGGATAAAAAATAAAAAGTAAATTACAAATATGAACAAGAAGTAACGAGACATAAACTTAAAGGGCTTTTTTCCTGGCACATTCCATTCGAATTTACAACCTAGAACACCACTTCCATTAAGGCTCTGTTTCCCCAGTTACCAAATTTGGTAAATGAGAAATGCTGCCACCTTGTGGCCGTTTCCTGCAAGAGCAGCTTTAAACTCACAGCTAATGGTCACTTAACATTCACAAGGACTCAGGGCTGTAAAGGACGCCTGGCCTAAAAAATTGTGCTGAAGTAGGTATGGACAAAAAATTCAAAAAAGGCAAATGTTCAAGAGAGTATGAAGAGTTAAATTTTACTCACGCCCTTTAAAAAAAAAGGAAAATGATAAAAGCTCAACCTCAGGGAGCGTTAGACCCATGCAATCTAATCTACAAAAAGTTTCACTTACACCCGTTGACTGACCATCAGCAAAAAGTCCACAAACAATAAATGCTGAAGGGGTTTTAAAGAACTGTGTCCCCTCTACCTGCTGGTGAGACGTAAAGGGGTAACAGCCAATAATGAGAAAAGAAAGGAGCTGTGTTGAAAAGTAAAAATGGAGGTACACTCAATCCAGCAGGCGCACCAATGGACCTCTCACCTGAGAAGACAAGAATCGAGAAGACACAGGCCGCAAAAGCTGCAGTGCAGCCTTATTCACAATAGCCAAGACAGTGAAGCAATCAAAATATCCAACAAGAGGTGAATGGATAAAGAAGAAGTGGTCCATGCACTCAATGGAATATTAGCCATGGAAAACGATGAACCGTTGCTCTCTGAGGCACCACAAATGATCTGGAGATAATCACGAAACATGAGGTAAGTCGGAAAGTAAAAGACCTATATTCTATGATATCACTTATAGGCGTTATCTAATAACTGACACAAATGAACATATTTCCACAGAGAAAGACACTCACAGACTTAGACAACAAACTATGCTCATCTTAAAGGAAAGGTGGGGGGAATGGATAAATTAAGATTAGTGTTTACTATATGTATACAAACACATATTATATACATATCTCAAAAAGACCGACCATATAGCAAGGGAGGTCTGCGGAACCCTCTGTAACATTTTACATGGGAAGAGGATCTGTACTTGAATAGACATATATAATGTACAAATGAACCAGATTGTGTCCACCTAGGACAAACAATATTCTAAGCTTTACTCCAATTAAAACACTTTTAAAAACCAAGAAGAAATAATGAGACATAAACTTATGGGGTTTCTCCATGCACATTCCAATGTAATTTACAACCTAGGAACACACTTCCAGAAAGGCTCTGCGCCCTAGTACCCAGATTTGGGAATGGAGAAATGCTGCCTCCTTGAGGCCACTTCCCACAACAGCAGCTTTAAACCCATTGCTAAAGGTCACGAAATATTCACCAAACTTGCAGTTCGGAAATGACACCTGCTCTCTAAAAAACTCTGGCGTGGAAAATCGACCAAAAAATTCAAAGAGGGCAACCTTCCAAGAAGACAATTTCAAGAGTTATATTGTACTCCCAATTGTTTCCTTTTTTTTAAGAGAAAAGAAAACGGCGGAGAAAAATGATGAGTTTTACGAATTTTCAAAGAATGCAAAGCCAAATTACAGAACCCTATCAGCTCACAGCAGCCAGGAGGGCCATTAGCATAAATGCTGCAAACAATAAACGCTAAATCGATTGTGGAGAAATGCGTACCCTCGATTCTAAGTGGGACGTGGTAAGAGCCACTAATGTAAACACAAAGAAGGTGCTTTGAAAAGGGAAACACGGGGCTACCAGTCAATCAATCACACCCACTGCTGGGCCTATCACCTGAGAAAATGAGAATCAAAAAGTCACAGGCTGGCAATCCTGCACTCCAACAATATTTACCATCGCCAACACTTGGAAGCAATGAAAATGTCCATCAACCGAGGAATGCACAAAGTAGAAGTGGTCCACGTACTCAGTGGAAAATTACTCCAATAAAAAATAAAAATCAAATTTAAAAATCCAACTAAAGTAAGGAGACATCAGCTTGTGTGGGTTTGTCCGGGCACACTCCACTCTAATTTATAAGCGAGAAACACCACAGGCCGCAAGGGCTTTTCCCTAGTTACCAGGGTGGGGAACATAGAAGGGCTGCCACCCTCTGGCAGTTAGCTGCAAAAGCAGCTTTAAAGCCTGTGCTAATGGTCATTTCGTAGGAACAAGTACTGCAGAACTGTAAATGAAACCTGCCCTCAAAATGTCTTGAGGGAGGTAATGGCCAAAACATTTCAAAATGTGACACATACTTTAAGAGAACACTTTGAAGAACTAAGGGTAATCACAGCTTGAAAAATAAAATGGACATGCCTTAAAGGTCAATTTCAACGGATTATGAGGCACACGCGAATTCAACCACAAAGAGGTATCAGCTCACACTTGTCAGAATAACCATCAGCAAGAAAACTACAAACAATAAATGCTGAAGGTGTTGTGGAGAAATGCATACCTCAACTTCAAGTGGGACGTAACTTGGAAAGGGCCACAAATGAGAGCAGAATGGAGGTGCCTTACAAAGGTCAACATTGAGCTACCGTATGATCCAGCAGGCCCACTCCTCGACCTATAATCTAAGAAGAGAGAATTGGAAAGACACAGGCAGGCAAACCTGCATTGCACAGTATTACAATAGCCAAGATACGAAAGTAACCAAAAAGTCCACCAACAGATGGGTGGACAAAGAAGAACTCCTCCATGTACAGATGGAATATTCGCTAGTGAAAAAAAATGAAACAATGCCATTTGCAGCACCATAGATGAGTCTAGACGTAATCACGCCACCTGTAGTAAGTGAGATAGCAAAAGACACATATCCTATCATATCACTGTTAGGAGTTACTTAAAAATTGATACCAATGAGGATATTTCCACAGAGAAAGGCAATCACAGATTCATTAAAAAAACTTACGGTTCACCCAATAGAAAGGGATGAGGATTGGATACATTACCATATTGGGGTTAACAGAGATATACAAACCATGTGAAATATATAATCACCAAAGACGTACGGAAGACCAGGAGAAGACTACTCAACATTGTGCCATAACCTACGTGGGAAAAGGATGCGAGGAAGAATAGATACACATATATGTGAGAAAGAACCACATCTTGCACACCTAGAACAAACAAACCATTGTAATCAAATTTGCTGGGATAAAAAATAAAAGTAAATTACAAATATGAACAAGAAGTAACGAGACATAAACTTAAAGGGCTTTTTTCCTGGCACATTCCATTCGAATTTACAACCTAGAACACCACTTCCATTAAGGCTCTGTTTCCCCAGTTACCAAATTTGGTAAATGAGAAATGCTGCCACCTTGTGGCCGTTTCCTGCAAGAGCAGCTTTAAACTCACAGCTAATGGTCACTTAACATTCACAAGGACTCAGGGCTGTAAAGGACGCCTGGCCTAAAAAATTGTGCTGAAGTAGGGTATGGACAAAAAAATTCAAAAAAGGCAAATGTTTCAAGAGAGTATGAAGAGTTAAATTTTACTCACGCCCTTTAAAAAAAAAAGGAAAATGGATAAAAGCTCAACCTCAGGGAGCGTTAGACCCATGCAATCTAATCTACAAAAAGTTTCAACTTACACCCGTCGACTGACCATCAGCAAAAAGTCCACAAACAATAAATGCTGAAGGGGTTTTAAAGAACTGTGTCCCCTCTACCTGCTGGTGAGACGTAAAGGGGTAACAGCCAATAATGAGAAAAGAAAGGAGCTGTGTTGAAAAGTAAAAATGGAGGTACCACTCAATCCAGCAGGCGCACCAATGGACCTCTCACCTGAGAAGACAAGAATCGAGAAGACACAGGCCGCAAAAGCTGCAGTGCAGCCTTATTCACAATAGCCAAGACAGTGAAGCAATCAAAATATCCAACAAGAGGTGAATGGATAAAGAAGAAGTGGTCCATGCACACAATGGAATATTAGCCATGGAAAACGATGAACCGTTGCTCTCTGAGGCACCACAAATGAGTCTGGAGATAATCACGAAACATGAGGTAAGTCGGAAAGTAAAAGACCTATATTCTATGATATCACTTATAGGCGTTATCTAATAACTGACACAAATGAACATATTTCCACAGAGAAAGACACTCACAGACTTAGACAACAAACTATGCTCATCTTAAAGGAAAGGTGGGGGGAATGGATAAATTAAGATTAGTGTTACTATATGTATACAAACACATATTATATACATATCTCAAAAAGACCGACCATATAGCAAGGGAGGTCTGCGGAACCCTCTGTAACATTTTACATGGGAAGAGGATCTGTACTTGAATAGACATATATAATGTACAAATGAACCAGATTGTGTCCACCTAGGACAAACAATATTCTAAGCTTTACTCCAATTAAAACACTTTTAAAAACCAAGAAGAAATAATGAGACATAAACTTATGGGGGTTTCTCCATGCACATTCCAATGTAATTTACAACCTAGGAACACAACTTCCAGAAAGGCTCTGCTGCCCTAGTACCCAGATTTGGGAATGGAGAAATGCTGCCTCCTTGAGGCCACTTCCCACAACAGCAGCTTTAAACCCATTGCTAAAGGTCACGAAATATTCACCAAACTTGCAGTTCGGGAAATGACACCTGCTCTCTAAAAAAACTCTGGCGTGGAAAATCGACCAAAAAATTCAAAAGAGGGCAACCTTCCAAGAAGACAATTTCAAGAGTTATATTGTACTCCCAATTGTTTCCTTTTTTTTAAGAGAAAAGAAAACGGCGGAGAAAAATGATGAGTTTTACGAATTTTCAAAGACATGCAAAGCCAAATTACAGAACCCTATCAGCTCACAGCAGCCAGGAGGGCCATTAGCATAAATGCTGCAAACAATAAACGCTAAATCGATTGTGGAGAAATGCGTACCCTCGATTCTAAGTGGGACGTGGTAAGAGCCACTAATGTAAACACAAAGAAGGTGCTTTGAAAAGGGAAACACGGGGCTACCAGTCAATCAATCACACCCACTGCTGGGCCTATCACCTGAGAAAATGAGAATCAAAAAGTCACAGGCTGGCAATCCTGCACTCCAACAATATTTACCATCGCCAACACTTGGAAGCAATGAAAATGTCCATCAACCGAGGAATGCACAAAGTAGAAGTGGTCCACGTACTCAGTGGAAAATTACTCCAATAAAAAATAAAAATCAAATTTAAAAATCCAACTAAAGTAAGGAGACATCAGCTTGTGTGGGTTTGTCCGGGCACACTCCACTCTAATTTATAAGCGAGAAACACCACAGGCCGCAAGGGCTTTTCCCTAGTTACCAGGGTGGGGAACATAGAAGGGCTGCCACCCTCTGGCAGTTAGCTGCAAAAGCAGCTTTAAAGCCTGTGCTAATGGTCATTTCGTAGGAACAAGTACTGCAGAACTGTAAATGAAACCTGCCCTCAAAATGTCTTGAGGGAGGTAATGGCCAAAACATTTCAAAATGTGACACATACTTTAAGAGAACACTTTGAAGAACTAAGGGGTAATCACAGCTTGAAAAATAAAATGGACATGCCTTAAAGGTCAATTTCAACGGATTATGAGGCACACGCGAATTCAACCACAAAGAGGTATCAGCTCACACTTGTCAGAATAACCATCAGCAAGAAAACTACAAACAATAAATGCTGAAGGTGTTGTGGAGAAATGCATACCCTCAACTTCAAGTGGGACGTAACTTGGAAAGGGCCACAAATGAGAGCAGAATGGAGGTGCCTTACAAAGGTCAACATTGAGCTACCGTATGATCCAGCAGGCCCACTCCTCGACCTATAATCTAAGAAGAGAGAATTGGAAAGACACAGGCAGGCAAACCTGCATTGCACAGTATTACAATAGCCAAGATACGAAAGTAACCAAAAAGTCCACCAACAGATGGGTGGACAAAGAAGAACTCCTCCATGTACAGATGGAATATTCGCTAGTGAAAAAAAATGAAACAATGCCATTTGCAGCACCATAGATGAGTCTAGACGTAATCACGCCACCTGTAGTAAGTGAGATAGCAAAAGACACATATCCTATCATATCACTGTTAGGAGTTACTTAAAAATTGATACCAATGAGGATATTTCCACAGAGAAAGGCAATCACAGATTCATTAAAAAAACTTACGGTTCACCCAATAGAAAGGGATGAGGATTGGATACATTACCATATTGGGGTTAACAGAGATATACAAACCATGTGAAATATATAATCACCAAAGACGTACGGAAGACCAGGAGAAGACTACTCAACATTGTGCCATAACCTACGTGGGAAAAGGATGCGAGGAAGAATAGATACACATATATGTGAGAAAGAACCACATCTTGCACACCTAGAACAAACAAACCATTGTAATCAAATTTGCTGGGATAAAAAATAAAAAGTAAATTACAAATATGAACAAGAAGTAACGAGACATAAACTTAAAGGGCTTTTTTCCTGGCACATTCCATTCGAATTTACAACCTAGAACACCACTTCCATTAAGGCTCTGTTTCCCCAGTTACCAAATTTGGTAAATGAGAAATGCTGCCACCTTGTGGCCGTTTCCTGCAAGAGCAGCATTCACAAGGACTCAGGGCTGTAAAGGACGCCTGGCCTAAAAAATTGTGCTGAAGTAGGGTATGGACAAAAAAATTCAAAAAAGGCAAATGTTTCAAGAGAGTATGAAGAGTTAAATTTTACTCACGCCCTTTAAAAAAAAAAGGAAAATGGATAAAAGCTCAACCTCAGGGAGCGTTAGACCCATGCAATCTAATCTACAAAAAGTTTCAACTTACACCCGTCGACTGACCATCAGCAAAAAGTCCACAAACAATAAATGCTGAAGGGGTTTTAAAGAACTGTGTCCCCTCTACCTGCTGGTGAGACGTAAAGGGGTAACAGCCAATAATGAGAAAAGAAAGGAGCTGTGTTGAAAAGTAAAAATGGAGGTACCACTCAATCCAGCAGGCGCACCAATGGACCTCTCACCTGAGAAGACAAGAATCGAGAAGACACAGGCCGCAAAAGCTGCAGTGCAGCCTTATTCACAATAGCCAAGACAGTGAAGCAATCAAAATATCCAACAAGAGGTGAATGGATAAAGAAGAAGTGGTCCATGCACACAATGGAATATTAGCCATGGAAAACGATGAACCGTTGCTCTCTGAGGCACCACAAATGAGTCTGGAGATAATCACGAAACATGAGGTAAGTCGGAAAGTAAAAGACCTATATTCTATGATATCACTTATAGGCGTTATCTAATAACTGACACAAATGAACATATTTCCACAGAGAAAGACACTCACAGACTTAGACAACAAACTATGCTCATCTTAAAGGAAAGGTGGGGGGAATGGATAAATTAAGATTAGTGTTACTATATGTATACAAACACATATTATATACATATCTCAAAAAGACCGACCATATAGCAAGGGAGGTCTGCGGAACCCTCTGTAACATTTTACATGGGAAGAGGATCTGTACTTGAATAGACATATATAATGTACAAATGAACCAGATTGTGTCCACCTAGGACAAACAATATTCTAAGCTTTACTCCAATTAAAACACTTTTAAAAACCAAGAAGAAATAATGAGACATAAACTTATGGGGGTTTCTCCATGCACATTCCAATGTAATTTACAACCTAGGAACACAACTTCCAGAAAGGCTCTGCTGCCCTAGTACCCAGATTTGGGAATGGAGAAATGCTGCCTCCTTGAGGCCACTTCCCACAACAGCAGCTTTAAACCCATTGCTAAAGGTCACGAAATATTCACCAAACTTGCAGTTCGGGAAATGACACCTGCTCTCTAAAAAAACTCTGGCGTGGAAAATCGACCAAAAAATTCAAAAGAGGGCAACCTTCCAAGAAGACAATTTCAAGAGTTATATTGTACTCCCAATTGTTTCCTTTTTTTTAAGAGAAAAGAAAACGGCGGAGAAAAATGATGAGTTTTACGAATTTTCAAAGACATGCAAAGCCAAATTACAGAACCCTATCAGCTCACAGCAGCCAGGAGGGCCATTAGCATAAATGCTGCAAACAATAAACGCTAAATCGATTGTGGAGAAATGCGTACCCTCGATTCTAAGTGGGACGTGGTAAGAGCCACTAATGTAAACACAAAGAAGGTGCTTTGAAAAGGGAAACACGGGGCTACCAGTCAATCAATCACACCCACTGCTGGGCCTATCACCTGAGAAAATGAGAATCAAAAAGTCACAGGCTGGCAATCCTGCACTCCAACAATATTTACCATCGCCAACACTTGGAAGCAATGAAAATGTCCATCAACCGAGGAATGCACAAAGTAGAAGTGGTCCACGTACTCAGTGGAAAATTACTCCAATAAAAAATAAAAATCAAATTTAAAAATCCAACTAAAGTAAGGAGACATCAGCTTGTGTGGGTTTGTCCGGGCACACTCCACTCTAATTTATAAGCGAGAAACACCACAGGCCGCAAGGGCTTTTCCCTAGTTACCAGGGTGGGGAACATAGAAGGGCTGCCACCCTCTGGCAGTTAGCTGCAAAAGCAGCTTTAAAGCCTGTGCTAATGGTCATTTCGTAGGAACAAGTACTGCAGAACTGTAAATGAAACCTGCCCTCAAAATGTCTTGAGGGAGGTAATGGCCAAAACATTTCAAAATGTGACACATACTTTAAGAGAACACTTTGAAGAACTAAGGGGTAATCACAGCTTGAAAAATAAAATGGACATGCCTTAAAGGTCAATTTCAACGGATTATGAGGCACACGCGAATTCAACCACAAAGAGGTATCAGCTCACACTTGTCAGAATAACCATCAGCAAGAAAACTACAAACAATAAATGCTGAAGGTGTTGTGGAGAAATGCATACCCTCAACTTCAAGTGGGACGTAACTTGGAAAGGGCCACAAATGAGAGCAGAATGGAGGTGCCTTACAAAGGTCAACATTGAGCTACCGTATGATCCAGCAGGCCCACTCCTCGACCTATAATCTAAGAAGAGAGAATTGGAAAGACACAGGCAGGCAAACCTGCATTGCACAGTATTACAATAGCCAAGATACGAAAGTAACCAAAAAGTCCACCAACAGATGGGTGGACAAAGAAGAACTCCTCCATGTACAGATGGAATATTCGCTAGTGAAAAAAAATGAAACAATGCCATTTGCAGCACCATAGATGAGTCTAGACGTAATCACGCCACCTGTAGTAAGTGAGATAGCAAAAGACACATATCCTATCATATCACTGTTAGGAGTTACTTAAAAATTGATACCAATGAGGATATTTCCACAGAGAAAGGCAATCACAGATTCATTAAAAAAACTTACGGTTCACCCAATAGAAAGGGATGAGGATTGGATACATTACCATATTGGGGTTAACAGAGATATACAAACCATGTGAAATATATAATCACCAAAGACGTACGGAAGACCAGGAGAAGACTACTCAACATTGTGCCATAACCTACGTGGGAAAAGGATGCGAGGAAGAATAGATACACATATATGTGAGAAAGAACCACATCTTGCACACCTAGAACAAACAAACCATTGTAATCAAATTTGCTGGGATAAAAAATAAAAAGTAAATTACAAATATGAACAAGAAGTAACGAGACATAAACTTAAAGGGCTTTTTTCCTGGCACATTCCATTCGAATTTACAACCTAGAACACCACTTCCATTAAGGCTCTGTTTCCCCAGTTACCAAATTTGGTAAATGAGAAATGCTGCCACCTTGTGGCCGTTTCCTGCAAGAGCAGCTTTAAACTCACAGCTAATGGTCACTTAACATTCACAAGGACTCAGGGCTGTAAAGGACGCCTGGCCTAAAAAATTGTGCTGAAGTAGGGTATGGACAAAAAAATTCAAAAAAGGCAAATGTTTCAAGAGAGTATGAAGAGTTAAATTTTACTCACGCCCTTTAAAAAAAAAAGGAAAATGGATAAAAGCTCAACCTCAGGGAGCGTTAGACCCATGCAATCTAATCTACAAAAAGTTTCAACTTACACCCGTCGACTGACCATCAGCAAAAAGTCCACAAACAATAAATGCTGAAGGGGTTTTAAAGAACTGTGTCCCCTCTACCTGCTGGTGAGACGTAAAGGGGTAACAGCCAATAATGAGAAAAGAAAGGAGCTGTGTTGAAAAGTAAAAATGGAGGTACCACTCAATCCAGCAGGCGCACCAATGGACCTCTCACCTGAGAAGACAAGAATCGAGAAGACACAGGCCGCAAAAGCTGCAGTGCAGCCTTATTCACAATAGCCAAGACAGTGAAGCAATCAAAATATCCAACAAGAGGTGAATGGATAAAGAAGAAGTGGTCCATGCACACAATGGAATATTAGCCATGGAAAACGATGAACCGTTGCTCTCTGAGGCACCACAAATGAGTCTGGAGATAATCACGAAACATGAGGTAAGTCGGAAAGTAAAAGACCTATATTCTATGATATCACTTATAGGCGTTATCTAATAACTGACACAAATGAACATATTTCCACAGAGAAAGACACTCACAGACTTAGACAACAAACTATGCTCATCTTAAAGGAAAGGTGGGGGGAATGGATAAATTAAGATTAGTGTTACTATATGTATACAAACACATATTATATACATATCTCAAAAAGACCGACCATATAGCAAGGGAGGTCTGCGGAACCCTCTGTAACATTTTACATGGGAAGAGGATCTGTACTTGAATAGACATATATAATGTACAAATGAACCAGATTGTGTCCACCTAGGACAAACAATATTCTAAGCTTTACTCCAATTAAAACACTTTTAAAAACCAAGAAGAAATAATGAGACATAAACTTATGGGGGTTTCTCCATGCACATTCCAATGTAATTTACAACCTAGGAACACAACTTCCAGAAAGGCTCTGCTGCCCTAGTACCCAGATTTGGGAATGGAGAAATGCTGCCTCCTTGAGGCCACTTCCCACAACAGCAGCTTTAAACCCATTGCTAAAGGTCACGAAATATTCACCAAACTTGCAGTTCGGGAAATGACACCTGCTCTCTAAAAAAACTCTGGCGTGGAAAATCGACCAAAAAATTCAAAAGAGGGCAACCTTCCAAGAAGACAATTTCAAGAGTTATATTGTACTCCCAATTGTTTCCTTTTTTTTAAGAGAAAAGAAAACGGCGGAGAAAAATGATGAGTTTTACGAATTTTCAAAGACATGCAAAGCCAAATTACAGAACCCTATCAGCTCACAGCAGCCAGGAGGGCCATTAGCATAAATGCTGCAAACAATAAACGCTAAATCGATTGTGGAGAAATGCGTACCCTCGATTCTAAGTGGGACGTGGTAAGAGCCACTAATGTAAACACAAAGAAGGTGCTTTGAAAAGGGAAACACGGGGCTACCAGTCAATCAATCACACCCACTGCTGGGCCTATCACCTGAGAAAATGAGAATCAAAAAGTCACAGGCTGGCAATCCTGCACTCCAACAATATTTACCATCGCCAACACTTGGAAGCAATGAAAATGTCCATCAACCGAGGAATGCACAAAGTAGAAGTGGTCCACGTACTCAGTGGAAAATTACTCCAATAAAAAATAAAAATCAAATTTAAAAATCCAACTAAAGTAAGGAGACATCAGCTTGTGTGGGTTTGTCCGGGCACACTCCACTCTAATTTATAAGCGAGAAACACCACAGGCCGCAAGGGCTTTTCCCTAGTTACCAGGATGGGGAACATAGAAGGGCTGCCACCCTCTGGCAGTTAGCTGCAAAAGCAGCTTTAAAGCCTGTGCTAATGGTCATTTCGTAGGAACAAGTACTGCAGAACTGTAAATGAAACCTGCCCTCAAAATGTCTTGAGGGAGGTAATGGCCAAAACATTTCAAAATGTGACACATACTTTAAGAGAACACTTTGAAGAACTAAGGGGTAATCACAGCTTGAAAAATAAAATGGACATGCCTTAAAGGTCAATTTCAA
The DNA here is from genome assembly GCF_028021215.1 of Eschrichtius robustus. Classification (NCBI taxonomy): domain Eukaryota; kingdom Metazoa; phylum Chordata; class Mammalia; order Artiodactyla; family Eschrichtiidae; genus Eschrichtius; species Eschrichtius robustus. Next base: position 34,627 of record NW_027175609.1, read on the forward strand.
CGGATTATGAGGCACACGCGAATTCAACCACAAAGAGGTATCAGCTCACACTTGTCAGAATAACCATCAGCAAGAAAACTACAAACAATAAATGCTGAAGGTGTTGTGGAGAAATGCATACCCTCAACTTCAAGTGGGACGTAACTTGGAAAGGGCCACAAATGAGAGCAGAATGGAGGTGCCTTACAAAGGTCAACATTGAGCTACCGTATGATCCAGCAGGCCCACTCCTCGACCTATAATCTAAGAAGAGAGAATTGGAAAGACACAGGCAGGCAAACCTGCATTGCACAGTATTACAATAGCCAAGATACGAAAGTAACCAAAAAGTCCACCAACAGATGGGTGGACAAAGAAGAACTCCTCCATGTACAGATGGAATATTCGCTAGTGAAAAAAAATGAAACAATGCCATTTGCAGCACCATAGATGAGTCTAGACGTAATCACGCCACCTGTAGTAAGTGAGATAGCAAAAGACACATATCCTATCATATCACTGTTAGGAGTTACTTAAAAATTGATACCAATGAGGATATTTCCACAGAGAAAGGCAATCACAGATTCATTAAAAAAACTTACGGTTCACCCAATAGAAAGGGATGAGGATTGGATACATTACCATATTGGGGTTAACAGAGATATACAAACCATGTGAAATATATAATCACCAAAGACGTACGGAAGACCAGGAGAAGACTACTCAACATTGTGCCATAACCTACGTGGGAAAAGGATGCGAGGAAGAATAGATACACATATATGTGAGAAAGAACCACATCTTGCACACCTAGAACAAACAAACCATTGTAATCAAATTTGCTGGGATAAAAAATAAAAAGTAAATTACAAATATGAACAAGAAGTAACGAGACATAAACTTAAAGGGCTTTTTTCCTGGCACATTCCATTCGAATTTACAACCTAGAACACCACTTCCATTAAGGCTCTGTTTCCCCAGTTACCAAATTTGGTAAATGAGAAATGCTGCCACCTTGTGGCCGTTTCCTGCAAGAGCAGCTTTAAACTCACAGCTAATGGTCACTTAACATTCACAAGGACTCAGGGCTGTAAAGGACGCCTGGCCTAAAAAATTGTGCTGAAGTAGGGTATGGACAAAAAAATTCAAAAAAGGCAAATGTTTCAAGAGAGTATGAAGAGTTAAATTTTACTCACGCCCTTTAAAAAAAAAAGGAAAATGGATAAAAGCTCAACCTCAGGGAGCGTTAGACCCATGCAATCTAATCTACAAAAAGTTTCAACTTACACCCGTCGACTGACCATCAGCAAAAAGTCCACAAACAATAAATGCTGAAGGGGTTTTAAAGAACTGTGTCCCCTCTACCTGCTGGTGAGACGTAAAGGGGTAACAGCCAATAATGAGAAAAGAAAGGAGCTGTGTTGAAAAGTAAAAATGGAGGTACCACTCAATCCAGCAGGCGCACCAATGGACCTCTCACCTGAGAAGACAAGAATCGAGAAGACACAGGCCGCAAAAGCTGCAGTGCAGCCTTATTCACAATAGCCAAGACAGTGAAGCAATCAAAATATCCAACAAGAGGTGAATGGATAAAGAAGAAGTGGTCCATGCACACAATGGAATATTAGCCATGGAAAACGATGAACCGTTGCTCTCTGAGGCACCACAAATGAGTCTGGAGATAATCACGAAACATGAGGTAAGTCGGAAAGTAAAAGACCTATATTCTATGATATCACTTATAGGCGTTATCTAATAACTGACACAAATGAACATATTTCCACAGAGAAAGACACTCACAGACTTAGACAACAAACTATGCTCATCTTAAAGGAAAGGTGGGGGGAATGGATAAATTAAGATTAGTGTTACTATATGTATACAAACACATATTATATACATATCTCAAAAAGACCGACCATATAGCAAGGGAGGTCTGCGGAACCCTCTGTAACATTTTACATGGGAAGAGGATCTGTACTTGAATAGACATATATAATGTACAAATGAACCAGATTGTGTCCACCTAGGACAAACAATATTCTAAGCTTTACTCCAATTAAAACACTTTTAAAAACCAAGAAGAAATAATGAGACATAAACTTATGGGGGTTTCTCCATGCACATTCCAATGTAATTTACAACCTAGGAACACAACTTCCAGAAAGGCTCTGCTGCCCTAGTACCCAGATTTGGGAATGGAGAAATGCTGCCTCCTTGAGGCCACTTCCCACAACAGCAGCTTAAAACCCATTGCTAAAGGTCACGAAATATTCACCAAACTTGCAGTTCGGGAAATGACACCTGCTCTCTAAAAAAACTCTGGCGTGGAAAATCGACCAAAAAATTCAAAAGAGGGCAACCTTCCAAGAAGACAATTTCAAGAGTTATATTGTACTCCCAATTGTTTCCTTTTTTTTAAGAGAAAAGAAAACGGCGGAGAAAAATGATGAGTTTTACGAATTTTCAAAGACATGCAAAGCCAAATTACAGAACCCTATCAGCTCACAGCAGCCAGGAGGGCCATTAGCATAAATGCTGCAAACAATAAACGCTAAATCGATTGTGGAGAAATGCGTACCCTCGATTCTAAGTGGGACGTGGTAAGAGCCACTAATGTAAACACAAAGAAGGTGCTTTGAAAAGGGAAACACGGGGCTACCAGTCAATCAATCACACCCACTGCTGGGCCTATCACCTGAGAAAATGAGAATCAAAAAGTCACAGGCTGGCAATCATGCACTCCAACAATATTTACCATCGCCAACACTTGGAAGCAATGAAAATGTCCATCAACCGAGGAATGCACAAAGTAGAAGTGGTCCACGTACTCAGTGGAAAATTACTCCAATAAAAAATAAAAATCAAATTTAAAAATCCAACTAAAGTAAGGAGACATCAGCTTGTGTGGGTTTGTCCGGGCACACTCCACTCTAATTTATAAGCGAGAAACACCACAGGCCGCAAGGGCTTTTCCCTAGTTACCAGGATGGGGAACATAGAAGGGCTGCCACCCTCTGGCAGTTAGCTGCAAAAGCAGCTTTAAAGCCTGTGCTAATGGTCATTTCGTAGGAACAAGTACTGCAGAACTGTCAATGAAACCTGCCCTCAAAATGTCTTGAGGGAGGTAATGGCCAAAACATTTCAAAATGTGACACATACTTTAAGAGAACACTTTGAAGAACTAAGGGGTAATCACAGCTTGAAAAATAAAATGGACATGCCTTAAAGGTCAATTTCAACGGATTATGAGGCACACGCGAATTCAACCACAAAGAGGTATCAGCTCACACTTGTCAGAATAACCATCAGCAAGAAAACTACAAACAATAAATGCTGAAGGTGTTGTGGAGAAATCATACCCTCAACTTCAAGTGGGACGTAACTTGGAAAGGGCCACAAATGAGAGCAGAATGGAGGTGCCTTACAAAGGTCAACATTGAGCTACCGTATGATCCAGCAGGCCCACTCCTCGACCTATAATCTAAGAAGAGAGAATTGGAAAGACACAGGCAGGCAAATCTGCATTGCACAGTATTACAATAGCCAAGATACGAAAGTAACCAAAAAGTCCACCAACAGATGGGTGGACAAAGAAGAACTCCTCCATGTACAGATGGAATATTCGCTAGTGAAAAAAAATGAAACAATGCCATTTGCAGCACCATAGATGAGTCTAGACGTAATCACGCCACCTGTAGTAAGTGAGATAGCAAAAGACACATATCCTATCATATCACTGTTAGGAGTTACTTAAAAATTGATACCAATGAGGATATTTCCACAGAGAAAGGCAATCACAGATTCATTAAAAAAACTTACGGTTCACCCAATAGAAAGGGATGAGGATTGGATACATTACCATATTGGGGTTAACAGAGATATACAAACCATGTGAAATATATAATCACCAAAGACGTACGGAAGACCAGGAGAAGACTACTCAACATTGTGCCATAACCTACGTGGGAAAAGGATGCGAGGAAGAATAGATACACGTATATGTGAGAAAGAACCACATCTTGCACACCTAGAACAAACAAACCATTGTAATCAAATTTGCTGGGATAAAAAATAAAAAGTAAATTACAAATATGAACAAGAAGTAACGAGACATAAACTTAAAGGGCTTTTTTCCTGGCACATTCCAATCGAATTTACAACCTAGAACACCACTTCCATTAAGGCTCTGTTTCCCCAGTTACCAAATTTGGTAAATGAGAAATGCTGCCACCTTGTGGCCGTTTCCTGCAAGAGCAGCTTTAAACTCACAGCTAATGGTCACTTAACATTCACAAGGACTCAGGGCTGTAAAGGACGCCTGGCCTAAAAAATTGTGCTGAAGTAGGGTATGGACAAAAAAATTCAAAAAAGGCAAATGTTTCAAGAAGAGAGTATGAAGAGTTAAATTTTACTCACGCCCTTTAAAAAAAAAAGGAAAATGGATAAAAGCTCAACCTCAGGGAGCGTTAGACCCATGCAATCTAATCTACAAAAAGTTTCAACTTACACCCGTCGACTGACCATCAGCAAAAAGTCCACAAACAATAAATGCTGAAGGGGTTTTAAAGAACTGTGTCCCCTCTACCTGCTGGTGAGACGTAAAGGGGTAACAGCCAATAATGAGAAAAGAAAGGAGCTGTGTTGAAAAGTAAAAATGGAGGTACCACTCAATCCAGCAGGCGCACCAATGGACCTCTCACCTGAGAAGACAAGAATCGAGAAGACACAGGCCGCAAAAGCTGCAGTGCAGCCTTATTCACAATAGCCAAGACAGTGAAGCAATCAAAATATCCAACAAGAGGTGAATGGATAAAGAAGAAGTGGTCCATGCACACAATGGAATATTAGCCATGGAAAACGATGAACCGTTGCTCTCTGAGGCACCACAAATGAGTCTGGAGATAATCACGAAACATGAGGTAAGTCGGAAAGTAAAAGACCTATATTCTATGATATCACTTATAGGCGTTATCTAATAACTGACACAAATGAACATATTTCCACAGAGAAAGACACTCACAGACTTAGACAACAAACTATGCTCATCTTAAAGGAAAGGTGGGGGGAATGGATAAATTAAGATTAGTGTTACTATATGTATACAAACACATATTATATACATATCTCAAAAAGACCGACCATATAGCAAGGGAGGTCTGCGGAACCCTCTGTAACATTTTACATGGGAAGAGGATCTGTACTTGAATAGACATATATAATGTACAAATGAACCAGATTGTGTCCACCTAGGACAAACAATATTCTAAGCTTTACTCCAATTAAAACACTTTTAAAAACCAAGAAGAAATAATGAGACATAAACTTATGGGGGTTTCTCCATGCACATTCCAATGTAATTTACAACCTAGGAACACAACTTCCAGAAAGGCTCTGCTGCCCTAGTACCCAGATTTGGGAATGGAGAAATGCTGCCTCCTTGAGGCCACTTCCCACAACAGCAGCTTAAAACCCATTGCTAAAGGTCACGAAATATTCACCAAACTTGCAGTTCGGGAAATGACACCTGCTCTCTAAAAAAACTCTGGCGTGGAAAATCGACCAAAAAATTCAAAAGAGGGCAACCTTCCAAGAAGACAATTTCAAGAGTTATATTGTACTCCCAATTGTTTCCTTTTTTTTAAGAGAAAAGAAAACGGCGGAGAAAAATGATGAGTTTTACGAATTTTCAAAGACATGCAAAGCCAAATTACAGAACCCTATCAGCTCACAGCAGCCAGGAGGGCCATTAGCATAAATGCTGCAAACAATAAACGCTAAATCGATTGTGGAGAAATGCGTACCCTCGATTCTAAGTGGGACGTGGTAAGAGCCACTAATGTAAACACAAAGAAGGTGCTTAGAAAAGGGAAACACGGGGCTACCAGTCAAGCAATCACACCCACTGCTGGGTCTATCACCTGAGAAAATGAGAATCAAAAAGTCACAGGCTGGCAATCCTGCACTCCAACAATATTTACCATCGCCAACACTTGGAAGCAATGAAAATGTCCATCAACCGAGGAATGCACAAAGTAGAAGTGGTCCACGTACTCAGTGGAAAATTACTCCAATAAAAAATAAAAATCAAATTTAAAAATCCAACTAAAGTAAGGAGACATCAGCTTGTGTGGGTTTGTCCGGGCACACTCCACTCTAATTTATAAGTGAGAAACACCACAGGCCGCAAGGGCTTTTCCCTAGTTACCAGGATGGGGAACATAGAAGGGCTGCCACCCTCTGGCAGTTAGCTGCAAAAGCAGCTTTAAAGCCTGTGCTAATGGTCATTTCGTAGGAACAAGTACTGCAGAACTGTAAATGAAACCTGCCCTCAAAATGTCTTGAGGGAGGTAATGGCCAAAACATTTCAAAATGTGACACATACTTTAAGAGAACACTTTGAAGAACTAAGGGGTAATCACAGCTTGAAAAATAAAATGGACATGCCTTAAAGGTCAATTTCAACGGATTATGAGGCACACGCGAATTCAACCACAAAGAGGTATCAGCTCACACTTGTCAGAATAACCATCAGCAAGAAAACTACAAACAATAAATGCTGAAGGTGTTGTGGAGAAATGCATACCCTCAACTTCAAGTGGGACGTAACTTGGAAAGGGCCACAAATGAGAGCAGAATGGAGGTGCCTTACAAAGGTCAACATTGAGCTACCGTATGATCCAGCAGGCCCACTCCTCGACCTATAATCTAAGAAGAGAGAATTGGAAAGACACAGGCAGGCAAATCTGCATTGCACAGTATTACAATAGCCAAGATACGAAAGTAACCAAAAAGTCCACCAACAGATGGGTGGACAAAGAAGAACTCCTCCATGTACAGATGGAATATTCGCTAGTGAAAAAAAATGAAACAATGCCATTTGCAGCACCATAGATGAGTCTAGACGTAATCACGCCACCTGTAGTAAGTGAGATAGCAAAAGACACATATCCTATCATATCACTGTTAGGAGTTACTTAAAAATTGATACCAATGAGGATATTTCCACAGAGAAAGGCAATCACAGATTCATTAAAAAAACTTACGGTTCACCCAATAGAAAGGGATGAGGATTGGATACATTACCATATTGGGGTTAACAGAGATATACAAACCATGTGAAATATATAATCACCAAAGACGTACGGAAGACCAGGAGAAGACTACTCAACATTGTGCCATAACCTACGTGGGAAAAGGATGCGAGTAAGAATAGATACACGTATATGTGAGAAAGAACCACATCTTGCACACCTAGAACAAACAAACCATTGTAATCAAATTTGCTGGGATAAAAAATAAAAAGTAAATTACAAATATGAACAAGAAGTAACGAGACATAAACTTAAAGGGCTTTTTTCCTGGCACATTCCATTCGAATTTACAACCTAGAACACCACTTCCATTAAGGCTCTGTTTCCCCAGTTACCAAATTTGGTAAATGAGAAATGCTGCCACCTTGTGGCCGTTTCCTGCAAGAGCAGCTTTAAACTCACAGCTAATGGTCACTTAACATTCACAAGGACTCAGGGCTGTAAAGGACGCCTGGCCTAAAAAATTGTGCTGAAGTAGGGTATGGACAAAAAAATTCAAAAAAGGCAAATGTTTCAAGAAGAGAGTATGAAGAGTTAAATTTTACTCACGCCCTTTAAAAAAAAAAGGAAAATGGATAAAAGCTCAACCTCAGGGAGCGTTAGACCCATGCAATCTAATCTACAAAAAGTTTCAACTTACACCCGTCGACTGACCATCAGCAAAAAGTCCACAAACAATAAATGCTGAAGGGGTTTTAAAGAACTGTGTCCCCTCTACCTGCTGGTGAGACGTAAAGGGGTAACAGCCAATAATGAGAAAAGAAAGGAGCTGTGTTGAAAAGTAAAAATGGAGGTACCACTCAATCCAGCAGGCGCACCAATGGACCTCTCACCTGAGAAGACAAGAATCGAGAAGACACAGGCCGCAAAAGCTGCAGTGCAGCCTTATTCACAATAGCCAAGACAGTGAAGCAATCAAAATATCCAACAAGAGGTGAATGGATAAAGAAGAAGTGGTCCATGCACACAATGGAATATTAGCCATGGAAAACGATGAACCGTTGCTCTCTGAGGCACCACAAATGAGTCTGGAGATAATCACGAAACATGAGGTAAGTCGGAAAGTAAAAGACCTATATTCTATGATATCACTTATAGGCGTTATCTAATAACTGACACAAATGAACATATTTCCACAGAGAAAGACACTCACAGACTTAGACAACAAACTATGCTCATCTTAAAGGAAAGGTGGGGGGAATGGATAAATTAAGATTAGTGTTACTATATGTATACAAACACATATTATATACATATCTCAAAAAGACCGACCATATAGCAAGGGAGGTCTGCGGAACCCTCTGTAACATTTTACATGGGAAGAGGATCTGTACTTGAATAGACATATATAATGTACAAATGAACCAGATTGTGTCCACCTAGGACAAACAATATTCTAAGCTTTACTCCAATTAAAACACTTTTAAAAACCAAGAAGAAATAATGAGACATAAACTTATGGGGGTTTCTCCATGCACATTCCAATGTAATTTACAACCTAGGAACACAACTTCCAGAAAGGCTCTGCTGCCCTAGTACCCAGATTTGGGAATGGAGAAATGCTGCCTCCTTGAGGCCACTTCCCACAACAGCAGCTTAAAACCCATTGCTAAAGGTCACGAAATATTCACCAAACTTGCAGTTCGGGAAATGACACCTGCTCTCTAAAAAAACTCTGGCGTGGAAAATCGACCAAAAAATTCAAAAGAGGGCAACCTTCCAAGAAGACAATTTCAAGAGTTATATTGTACTCCCAATTGTTTCCTTTTTTTTAAGAGAAAAGAAAACGGCGGAGAAAAATGATGAGTTTTACGAATTTTCAAAGACATGCAAAGCCAAATTACAGAACCCTATCAGCTCACAGCAGCCAGGAGGGCCATTAGCATAAATGCTGCAAACAATAAACGCTAAATCGATTGTGGAGAAATGCGTACCCTCGATTCTAAGTGGGACGTGGTAAGAGCCACTAATGTAAACACAAAGAAGGTGCTTAGAAAAGGGAAACACGGGGCTACCAGTCAAGCAATCACACCCACTGCTGGGTCTATCACCTGAGAAAATGAGAATCAAAAAGTCACAGGCTGGCAATCCTGCACTCCAACAATATTTACCATCGCCAACACTTGGAAGCAATGAAAATGTCCATCAACCGAGGAATGCACAAAGTAGAAGTGGTCCACGTACTCAGTGGAAAATTACTCCAATAAAAAATAAAAATCAAATTTAAAAATCCAACTAAAGTAAGGAGACATCAGCTTGTGTGGGTTTGTCCGGGCACACTCCACTCTAATTTATAAGTGAGAAACACCACAGGCCGCAAGGGCTTTTCCCTAGTTACCAGGATGGGGAACATAGAAGGGCTGCCACCCTCTGGCAGTTAGCTGCAAAAGCAGCTTTAAAGCCTGTGCTAATGGTCATTTCGTAGGAACAAGTACTGCAGAACTGTAAATGAAACCTGCCCTCAAAATGTCTTGAGGGAGGTAATGGCCAAAACATTTCAAAATGTGACACATACTTTAAGAGAACACTTTGAAGAACTAAGGGGTAATCACAGCTTGAAAAATAAAATGGACATGCCTTAAAGGTCAATTTCAACGGATTATGAGGCACACGCGAATTCAACCACAAAGAGGTATCAGCTCACACTTGTCAGAATAACCATCAGCAAGAAAACTACAAACAATAAATGCTGAAGGTGTTGTGGAGAAATGCATACCCTCAACTTCAAGTGGGACGTAACTTGGAAAGGGCCACAAATGAGAGCAGAATGGAGGTGCCTTACAAAGGTCAACATTGAGCTACCGTATGATCCAGCAGGCCCACTCCTCGACCTATAATCTAAGAAGAGAGAATTGGAAAGACACAGGCAGGCAAATCTGCATTGCACAGTATTACAATAGCCAAGATACGAAAGTAACCAAAAAGTCCACCAACAGATGGGTGGACAAAGAAGAACTCCTCCATGTACAGATGGAATATTCGCTAGTGAAAAAAAATGAAACAATGCCATTTGCAGCACCATAGATGAGTCTAGACGTAATCACGCCACCTGTAGTAAGTGAGATAGCAAAAGACACATATCCTATCATATCACTGTTAGGAGTTACTTAAAAATTGATACCAATGAGGATATTTCCACAGAGAAAGGCAATCACAGATTCATTAAAAAAACTTACGGTTCACCCAATAGAAAGGGATGAGGATTGGATACATTACCATATTGGGGTTAACAGAGATATACAAACCATGTGAAATATATAATCACCAAAGACGTACGGAAGACCAGGAGAAGACTACTCAACATTGTGCCATAACCTACGTGGGAAAAGGATGCGAGTAAGAATAGATACACGTATATGTGAGAAAGAACCACATCTTGCACACCTAGAACAAACAAACCATTGTAATCAAATTTGCTGGGATAAAAAATAAAAAGTAAATTACAAATATGAACAAGAAGTAACGAGACATAAACTTAAAGGGCTTTTTTCCTGGCACATTCCATTCGAATTTACAACCTAGAACACCACTTCCATTAAGGCTCTGTTTCCCCAGTTACCAAATTTGGTAAATGAGAAATGCTGCCACCTTGTGGCCGTTTCCTGCAAGAGCAGCTTTAAACTCACAGCTAATGGTCACTTAACATTCACAAGGACTCAGGGCTGTAAAGGACGCCTGGCCTAAAAAATTGTGCTGAAGTAGGGTATGGACAAAAAAATTCAAAAAAGGCAAATGTTTCAAGAAGAGAGTATGAAGAGTTAAATTTTACTCACGCCCTTTAAAAAAAAAAGGAAAATGGATAAAAGCTCAACCTCAGGGAGCGTTAGACCCATGCAATCTAATCTACAAAAAGTTTCAACTTACACCCGTCGACTGACCATCAGCAAAAAGTCCACAAACAATAAATGCTGAAGGGGTTTTAAAGAACTGTGTCCCCTCTACCTGCTGGTGAGACGTAAAGGGGTAACAGCCAATAATGAGAAAAGAAAGGAGCTGTGTTGAAAAGTAAAAATGGAGGTACCACTCAATCCAGCAGGCGCACCAATGGACCTCTCACCTGAGAAGACAAGAATCGAGAAGACACAGGCCGCAAAAGCTGCAGTGCAGCCTTATTCACAATAGCCAAGACAGTGAAGCAATCAAAATATCCAACAAGAGGTGAATGGATAAAGAAGAAGTGGTCCATGCACACAATGGAATATTAGCCATGGAAAACGATGAACCGTTGCTCTCTGAGGCACCACAAATGAGTCTGGAGATAATCACGAAACATGAGGTAAGTCGGAAAGTAAAAGACCTATATTCTATGATATCACTTATAGGCGTTATCTAATAACTGACACAAATGAACATATTTCCACAGAGAAAGACACTCACAGACTTAGACAACAAACTATGCTCATCTTAAAGGAAAGGTGGGGGGAATGGATAAATTAAGATTAGTGTTACTATATGTATACAAACACATATTATATACATATCTCAAAAAGACCGACCATATAGCAAGGGAGGTCTGCGGAACCCTCTGTAACATTTTACATGGGAAGAGGATCTGTACTTGAATAGACATATATAATGTACAAATGAACCAGATTGTGTCCACCTAGGACAAACAATATTCTAAGCTTTACTCCAATTAAAACACTTTTAAAAACCAAGAAGAAATAATGAGACATAAACTTATGGGGGTTTCTCCATGCACATTCCAATGTAATTTACAACCTAGGAACACAACTTCCAGAAAGGCTCTGCTGCCCTAGTACCCAGATTTGGGAATGGAGAAATGCTGCCTCCTTGAGGCCACTTCCCACAACAGCAGCTTTAAACCCATTGCTAAAGGTCACGAAATATTCACCAAACTTGCAGTTCGGGAAATGACACCTGCTCTCTAAAAAAACTCTGGCGTGGAAAATCGACCAAAAAATTCAAAAGAGGGCAACCTTCCAAGAAGACAATTTCAAGAGTTATATTGTACTCCCAATTGTTTCCTTTTTTTTAAGAGAAAAGAAAACGGCGGAGAAAAATGATGAGTTTTACGAATTTTCAAAGACATGCAAAGCCAAATTACAGAACCCTATCAGCTCACAGCAGCCAGGAGGGCCATTAGCATAAATGCTGCAAACAATAAACGCTAAATCGATTGTGGAGAAATGCGTACCCTCGATTCTAAGTGGGACGTGGTAAGAGCCACTAATGTAAACACAAAGAAGGTGCTTTGAAAAGGGAAACACGGGGCTACCAGTCAATCAATCACACCCACTGCTGGGCCTATCACCTGAGAAAATGAGAATCAAAAAGTCACAGGCTGGCAATCCTGCACTCCAACAATATTTACCATCGCCAACACTTGGAAGCAATGAAAATGTCCATCAACCGAGGAATGCACAAAGTAGAAGTGGTCCACGTACTCAGTGGAAAATTACTCCAATAAAAAATAAAAATCAAATTTAAAAATCCAACTAAAGTAAGGAGACATCAGCTTGTGTGGGTTTGTCCGGGCACACTCCACTCTAATTTATAAGCGAGAAACACCACAGGCCGCAAGGGCTTTTCCCTAGTTACCAGGGTGGGGAACATAGAAGGGCTGCCACCCTCTGGCAGTTAGCTGCAAAAGCAGCTTTAAAGCCTGTGCTAATGGTCATTTCGTAGGAACAAGTACTGCAGAACTGTAAATGAAACCTGCCCTCAAAATGTCTTGAGGGAGGTAATGGCCAAAACATTTCAAAATGTGACACATACTTTAAGAGAACACTTTGAAGAACTAAGGGGTAATCACAGCTTGAAAAATAAAATGGACATGCCTTAAAGGTCAATTTCAACGGATTATGAGGCACACGCGAATTCAACCACAAAGAGGTATCAGCTCACACTTGTCAGAATAACCATCAGCAAGAAAACTACAAACAATAAATGCTGAAGTTGTTGTGGAGAAATGCATACCCTCAACTTCAAGTGGGACGTAACTTGGAAAGGGCCACAAATGAGAGCAGAATGGAGGTGCCTTACAAAGGTCAACATTGAGCTACCGTATGATCCAGCAGGCCCACTCCTCGACCTATAATCTAAGAAGAGAGAATTGGAAAGACACAGGCAGGCAAACCTGCATTGCACAGTATTACAATAGCCAAGATACGAAAGTAACCAAAAAGTCCACCAACAGATGGGTGGACAAAGAAGAACTCCTCCATGTACAGATGGAATATTCGCTAGTGAAAAAAAATGAAACAATGCCATTTGCAGCACCATAGATGAGTCTAGACGTAATCACGCCACCTGTAGTAAGTGAGATAGCAAAAGACACATATCCTATCATATCACTGTTAGGAGTTACTTAAAAATTGATACCAATGAGGATATTTCCACAGAGAAAGGCAATCACAGATTCATTAAAAAAACTTACGGTTCACCCAATAGAAAGGGATGAGGATTGGATACATTACCATATTGGGGTTAACAGAGATATACAAACCATGTGAAATATATAATCACCAAAGACGTACGGAAGACCAGGAGAAGACTACTCAACATTGTGCCATAACCTACGTGGGAAAAGGATGCGAGGAAGAATAGATACACATATATGTGAGAAAGAACCACATCTTGCACACCTAGAACAAACAAACCATTGTAATCAAATTTGCTGGGATAAAAAATAAAAAGTAAATTACAAATATGAACAAGAAGTAACGAGACATAAACTTAAAGGGCTTTTTTCCTGGCACATTCCATTCGAATTTACAACCTAGAACACCACTTCCATTAAGGCTCTGTTTCCCCAGTTACCAAATTTGGTAAATGAGAAATGCTGCCACCTTGTGGCCGTTTCCTGCAAGAGCAGCTTTAAACTCACAGCTAATGGTCACTTAACATTCACAAGGACTCAGGGCTGTAAAGGACGCCTGGCCTAAAAAATTGTGCTGAAGTAGGGTATGGACAAAAAAATTCAAAAAAGGCAAATGTTTCAAGAGAGTATGAAGAGTTAAATTTTACTCACGCCCTTTAAAAAAAAAAGGAAAATGGATAAAAGCTCAACCTCAGGGAGCGTTAGACCCATGCAATCTAATCTACAAAAAGTTTCAACTTACACCCGTCGACTGACCATCAGCAAAAAGTCCACAAACAATAAATGCTGAAGGGGTTTTAAAGAACTGTGTCCCCTCTACCTGCTGGTGAGACGTAAAGGGGTAACAGCCAATAATGAGAAAAGAAAGGAGCTGTGTTGAAAAGTAAAAATGGAGGTACCACTCAATCCAGCAGGCGCACCAATGGACCTCTCACCTGAGAAGACAAGAATCGAGAAGACACAGGCCGCAAAAGCTGCAGTGCAGCCTTATTCACAATAGCCAAGACAGTGAAGCAATCAAAATATCCAACAAGAGGTGAATGGATAAAGAAGAAGTGGTCCATGCACACAATGGAATATTAGCCATGGAAAACGATGAACCGTTGCTCTCTGAGGCACCACAAATGAGTCTGGAGATAATCACGAAACATGAGGTAAGTCGGAAAGTAAAAGACCTATATTCTATGATATCACTTATAGGCGTTATCTAATAACTGACACAAATGAACATATTTCCACAGAGAAAGACACTCACAGACTTAGACAACAAACTATGCTCATCTTAAAGGAAAGGTGGGGGGAATGGATAAATTAAGATTAGTGTTACTATATGTATACAAACACATATTATATACATATCTCAAAAAGACCGACCATATAGCAAGGGAGGTCTGCGGAACCCTCTGTAACATTTTACATGGGAAGAGGATCTGTACTTGAATAGACATATATAATGTACAAATGAACCAGATTGTGTCCACCTAGGACAAACAATATTCTAAGCTTTACTCCAATTAAAACACTTTTAAAAACCAAGAAGAAATAATGAGACATAAACTTATGGGGGTTTCTCCATGCACATTCCAATGTAATTTACAACCTAGGAACACAACTTCCAGAAAGGCTCTGCTGCCCTAGTACCCAGATTTGGGAATGGAGAAATGCTGCCTCCTTGAGGCCACTTCCCACAACAGCAGCTTTAAACCCATTGCTAAAGGTCACGAAATATTCACCAAACTTGCAGTTCGGGAAATGACACCTGCTCTCTAAAAAAACTCTGGCGTGGAAAATCGACCAAAAAATTCAAAAGAGGGCAACCTTCCAAGAAGACAATTTCAAGAGTTATATTGTACTCCCAATTGTTTCCTTTTTTTTAAGAGAAAAGAAAACGGCGGAGAAAAATGATGAGTTTTACGAATTTTCAAAGACATGCAAAGCCAAATTACAGAACCCTATCAGCTCACAGCAGCCAGGAGGGCCATTAGCATAAATGCTGCAAACAATAAACGCTAAATCGATTGTGGAGAAATGCGTACCCTCGATTCTAAGTGGGACGTGGTAAGAGCCACTAATGTAAACACAAAGAAGGTGCTTTGAAAAGGGAAACACGGGGCTACCAGTCAATCAATCACACCCACTGCTGGGCCTATCACCTGAGAAAATGAGAATCAAAAAGTCACAGGCTGGCAATCCTGCACTCCAACAATATTTACCATCGCCAACACTTGGAAGCAATGAAAATGTCCATCAACCGAGGAATGCACAAAGTAGAAGTGGTCCACGTACTCAGTGGAAAATTACTCCAATAAAAAATAAAAATCAAATTTAAAAATCCAACTAAAGTAAGGAGACATCAGCTTGTGTGGGTTTGTCCGGGCACACTCCACTCTAATTTATAAGCGAGAAACACCACAGGCCGCAAGGGCTTTTCCCTAGTTACCAGGGTGGGGAACATAGAAGGGCTGCCACCCTCTGGCAGTTAGCTGCAAAAGCAGCTTTAAAGCCTGTGCTAATGGTCATTTCGTAGGAACAAGTACTGCAGAACTGTAAATGAAACCTGCCCTCAAAATGTCTTGAGGGAGGTAATGGCCAAAACATTTCAAAATGTGACACATACTTTAAGAGAACACTTTGAAGAACTAAGGGGTAATCACAGCTTGAAAAATAAAATGGACATGCCTTAAAGGTCAATTTCAACGGATTATGAGGCACACGCGAATTCAACCACAAAGAGGTATCAGCTCACACTTGTCAGAATAACCATCAGCAAGAAAACTACAAACAATAAATGCTGAAGGTGTTGTGGAGAAATGCATACCCTCAACTTCAAGTGGGACGTAACTTGGAAAGGGCCACAAATGAGAGCAGAATGGAGGTGCCTTACAAAGGTCAACATTGAGCTACCGTATGATCCAGCAGGCCCACTCCTCGACCTATAATCTAAGAAGAGAGAATTGGAAAGACACAGGCAGGCAAACCTGCATTGCACAGTATTACAATAGCCAAGATACGAAAGTAACCAAAAAGTCCACCAACAGATGGGTGGACAAAGAAGAACTCCTCCATGTACAGATGGAATATTCGCTAGTGAAAAAAAATGAAACAATGCCATTTGCAGCACCATAGATGAGTCTAGACGTAATCACGCCACCTGTAGTAAGTGAGATAGCAAAAGACACATATCCTATCATATCACTGTTAGGAGTTACTTAAAAATTGATACCAATGAGGATATTTCCACAGAGAAAGGCAATCACAGATTCATTAAAAAAACTTACGGTTCACCCAATAGAAAGGGATGAGGATTGGATACATTACCATATTGGGGTTAACAGAGATATACAAACCATGTGAAATATATAATCACCAAAGACGTACGGAAGACCAGGAGAAGACTACTCAACATTGTGCCATAACCTACGTGGGAAAAGGATGCGAGGAAGAATAGATACACATATATGTGAGAAAGAACCACATCTTGCACACCTAGAACAAACAAACCATTGTAATCAAATTTGCTGGGATAAAAAATAAAAAGTAAATTACAAATATGAACAAGAAGTAACGAGACATAAACTTAAAGGGCTTTTTTCCTGGCACATTCCATTCGAATTTACAACCTAGAACACCACTTCCATTAAGGCTCTGTTTCCCCAGTTACCAAATTTGGTAAATGAGAAATGCTGCCACCTTGTGGCCGTTTCCTGCAAGAGCAGCTTTAAACTCACAGCTAATGGTCACTTAACATTCACAAGGACTCAGGGCTGTAAAGGACGCCTGGCCTAAAAAATTGTGCTGAAGTAGGGTATGGACAAAAAAATTCAAAAAAGGCAAATGTTTCAAGAGAGTATGAAGAGTTAAATTTTACTCACGCCCTTTAAAAAAAAAAGGAAAATGGATAAAAGCTCAACCTCAGGGAGCGTTAGACCCATGCAATCTAATCTACAAAAAGTTTCAACTTACACCCGTCGACTGACCATCAGCAAAAAGTCCACAAACAATAAATGCTGAAGGGGTTTTAAAGAACTGTGTCCCCTCTACCTGCTGGTGAGACGTAAAGGGGTAACAGCCAATAATGAGAAAAGAAAGGAGCTGTGTTGAAAAGTAAAAATGGAGGTACCACTCAATCCAGCAGGCGCACCAATGGACCTCTCACCTGAGAAGACAAGAATCGAGAAGACACAGGCCGCAAAAGCTGCAGTGCAGCCTTATTCACAATAGCCAAGACAGTGAAGCAATCAAAATATCCAACAAGAGGTGAATGGATAAAGAAGAAGTGGTCCATGCACACAATGGAATATTAGCCATGGAAAACGATGAACCGTTGCTCTCTGAGGCACCACAAATGAGTCTGGAGATAATCACGAAACATGAGGTAAGTCGGAAAGTAAAAGACCTATATTCTATGATATCACTTATAGGCGTTATCTAATAACTGACACAAATGAACATATTTCCACAGAGAAAGACACTCACAGACTTAGACAACAAACTATGCTCATCTTAAAGGAAAGGTGGGGGGAATGGATAAATTAAGATTAGTGTTACTATATGTATACAAACACATATTATATACATATCTCAAAAAGACCGACCATATAGCAAGGGAGGTCTGCGGAACCCTCTGTAACATTTTACATGGGAAGAGGATCTGTACTTGAATAGACATATATAATGTACAAATGAACCAGATTGTGTCCACCTAGGACAAACAATATTCTAAGCTTTACTCCAATTAAAACACTTTTAAAAACCAAGAAGAAATAATGAGACATAAACTTATGGGGGTTTCTCCATGCACATTCCAATGTAATTTACAACCTAGGAACACAACTTCCAGAAAGGCTCTGCTGCCCTAGTACCCAGATTTGGGAATGGAGAAATGCTGCCTCCTTGAGGCCACTTCCCACAACAGCAGCTTTAAACCCATTGCTAAAGGTCACGAAATATTCACCAAACTTGCAGTTCGGGAAATGACACCTGCTCTCTAAAAAAACTCTGGCGTGGAAAATCGACCAAAAAATTCAAAAGAGGGCAACCTTCCAAGAAGACAATTTCAAGAGTTATATTGTACTCCCAATTGTTTCCTTTTTTTTAAGAGAAAAGAAAACGGCGGAGAAAAATGATGAGTTTTACGAATTTTCAAAGACATGCAAAGCCAAATTACAGAACCCTATCAGCTCACAGCAGCCAGGAGGGCCATTAGCATAAATGCTGCAAACAATAAACGCTAAATCGATTGTGGAGAAATGCGTACCCTCGATTCTAAGTGGGACGTGGTAAGAGCCACTAATGTAAACACAAAGAAGGTGCTTTGAAAAGGGAAACACGGGGCTACCAGTCAATCAATCACACCCACTGCTGGGCCTATCACCTGAGAAAATGAGAATCAAAAAGTCACAGGCTGGCAATCCTGCACTCCAACAATATTTACCATCGCCAACACTTGGAAGCAATGAAAATGTCCATCAACCGAGGAATGCACAAAGTAGAAGTGGTCCACGTACTCAGTGGAAAATTACTCCAATAAAAAATAAAAATCAAATTTAAAAATCCAACTAAAGTAAGGAGACATCAGCTTGTGTGGGTTTGTCCGGGCACACTCCACTCTAATTTATAAGCGAGAAACACCACAGGCCGCAAGGGCTTTTCCCTAGTTACCAGGGTGGGGAACATAGAAGGGCTGCCACCCTCTGGCAGTTAGCTGCAAAAGCAGCTTTAAAGCCTGTGCTAATGGTCATTTCGTAGGAAAAAGTACTGCAGAACTGTAAATGAAACCTGCCCTCAAAATGTCTTGAGGGAGGTAATGGCCAAAACATTTCAAAATGTGACACATACTTTAAGAGAACACTTTGAAGAACTAAGGGGTAATCACAGCTTGAAAAATAAAATGGACATGCCTTAAAGGTCAATTTCAACGGATTATGAGGCACACGCGAATTCAACCACAAAGAGGTATCAGCTCACACTTGTCAGAATAACCATCAGCAAGAAAACTACAAACAATAAATGCTGAAGTTGTTGTGGAGAAATGCATACCCTCAACTTCAAGTGGGACGTAACTTGGAAAGGGCCACAAATGAGAGCAGAATGGAGGTGCCTTACAAAGGTCAACATTGAGCTACCGTATGATCCAGCAGGCCCACTCCTCGACCTATAATCTAAGAAGAGAGAATTGGAAAGACACAGGCAGGCAAACCTGCATTGCACAGTATTACAATAGCCAAGATACGAAAGTAACCAAAAAGTCCACCAACAGATGGGTGGACAAAGAAGAACTCCTCCATGTACAGATGGAATATTCGCTAGTGAAAAAAAATGAAACAATGCCATTTGCAGCACCATAGATGAGTCTAGACGTAATCACGCCACCTGTAGTAAGTGAGATAGCAAAAGACACATATCCTATCATATCACTGTTAGGAGTTACTTAAAAATTGATACCAATGAGGATATTTCCACAGAGAAAGGCAATCACAGATTCATTAAAAAAACTTACGGTTCACCCAATAGAAAGGGATGAGGATTGGATACATTACCATATTGGGGTTAACAGAGATATACAAACCATGTGAAATATATAATCACCAAAGACGTACGGAAGACCAGGAGAAGACTACTCAACATTGTGCCATAACCTACGTGGGAAAAGGATGCGAGGAAGAATAGATACACATATATGTGAGAAAGAACCACATCTTGCACACCTAGAACAAACAAACCATTGTAATCAAATTTGCTGGGATAAAAAATAAAAAGTAAATTACAAATATGAACAAGAAGTAACGAGACATAAACTTAAAGGGCTTTTTTCCTGGCACATTCCATTCGAATTTACAACCTAGAACACCACTTCCATTAAGGCTCTGTTTCCCCAGTTACCAAATTTGGTAAATGAGAAATGCTGCCACCTTGTGGCCGTTTCCTGCAAGAGCAGCTTTAAACTCACAGCTAATGGTCACTTAACATTCACAAGGACTCAGGGCTGTAAAGGACGCCTGGCCTAAAAAATTGTGCTGAAGTAGGGTATGGACAAAAAAATTCAAAAAAGGCAAATGTTTCAAGAGAGTATGAAGAGTTAAATTTTACTCACGCCCTTTAAAAAAAAAAGGAAAATGGATAAAAGCTCAACCTCAGGGAGCGTTAGACCCATGCAATCTAATCTACAAAAAGTTTCAACTTACACCCGTCGACTGACCATCAGCAAAAAGTCCACAAACAATAAATGCTGAAGGGGTTTTAAAGAACTGTGTCCCCTCTACCTGCTGGTGAGACGTAAAGGGGTAACAGCCAATAATGAGAAAAGAAAGGAGCTGTGTTGAAAAGTAAAAATGGAGGTACCACTCAATCCAGCAGGCGCACCAATGGACCTCTCACCTGAGAAGACAAGAATCGAGAAGACACAGGCCGCAAAAGCTGCAGTGCAGCCTTATTCACAATAGCCAAGACAGTGAAGCAATCAAAATATCCAACAAGAGGTGAATGGATAAAGAAGAAGTGGTCCATGCACACAATGGAATATTAGCCATGGAAAACGATGAACCGTTGCTCTCTGAGGCACCACAAATGAGTCTGGAGATAATCACGAAACATGAGGTAAGTCGGAAAGTAAAAGACCTATATTCTATGATATCACTTATAGGCGTTATCTAATAACTGACACAAATGAACATATTTCCACAGAGAAAGACACTCACAGACTTAGACAACAAACTATGCTCATCTTAAAGGAAAGGTGGGGGGAATGGATAAATTAAGATTAGTGTTACTATATGTATACAAACACATATTATATACATATCTCAAAAAGACCGACCATATAGCAAGGGAGGTCTGCGGAACCCTCTGTAACATTTTACATGGGAAGAGGATCTGTACTTGAATAGACATATATAATGTACAAATGAACCAGATTGTGTCCACCTAGGACAAACAATATTCTAAGCTTTACTCCAATTAAAACACTTTTAAAAACCAAGAAGAAATAATGAGACATAAACTTATGGGGGTTTCTCCATGCACATTCCAATGTAATTTACAACCTAGGAACACAACTTCCAGAAAGGCTCTGCTGCCCTAGTACCCAGATTTGGGAATGGAGAAATGCTGCCTCCTTGAGGCCACTTCCCACAACAGCAGCTTTAAACCCATTGCTAAAGGTCACGAAATATTCACCAAACTTGCAGTTCGGGAAATGACACCTGCTCTCTAAAAAAACTCTGGCGTGGAAAATCGACCAAAAAATTCAAAAGAGGGCAACCTTCCAAGAAGACAATTTCAAGAGTTATATTGTACTCCCAATTGTTTCCTTTTTTTTAAGAGAAAAGAAAACGGCGGAGAAAAATGATGAGTTTTACGAATTTTCAAAGACATGCAAAGCCAAATTACAGAACCCTATCAGCTCACAGCAGCCAGGAGGGCCATTAGCATAAATGCTGCAAACAATAAACGCTAAATCGATTGTGGAGAAATGCGTACCCTCGATTCTAAGTGGGACGTGGTAAGAGCCACTAATGTAAACACAAAGAAGGTGCTTTGAAAAGGGAAACACGGGGCTACCAGTCAATCAATCACACCCACTGCTGGGCCTATCACCTGAGAAAATGAGAATCAAAAAGTCACAGGCTGGCAATCCTGCACTCCAACAATATTTACCATCGCCAACACTTGGAAGCAATGAAAATGTCCATCAACCGAGGAATGCACAAAGTAGAAGTGGTCCACGTACTCAGTGGAAAATTACTCCAATAAAAAATAAAAATCAAATTTAAAAATCCAACTAAAGTAAGGAGACATCAGCTTGTGTGGGTTTGTCCGGGCACACTCCACTCTAATTTATAAGCGAGAAACACCACAGGCCGCAAGGGCTTTTCCCTAGTTACCAGGGTGGGGAACATAGAAGGGCTGCCACCCTCTGGCAGTTAGCTGCAAAAGCAGCTTTAAAGCCTGTGCTAATGGTCATTTCGTAGGAACAAGTACTGCAGAACTGTAAATGAAACCTGCCCTCAAAATGTCTTGAGGGAGGTAATGGCCAAAACATTTCAAAATGTGACACATACTTTAAGAGAACACTTTGAAGAACTAAGGGGTAATCACAGCTTGAAAAATAAAATGGACATGCCTTAAAGGTCAATTTCAACGGATTATGAGGCACACGCGAATTCAACCACAAAGAGGTATCAGCTCACACTTGTCAGAATAACCATCAGCAAGAAAACTACAAACAATAAATGCTGAAGTTGTTGTGGAGAAATGCATACCCTCAACTTCAAGTGGGACGTAACTTGGAAAGGGCCACAAATGAGAGCAGAATGGAGGTGCCTTACAAAGGTCAACATTGAGCTACCGTATGATCCAGCAGGCCCACTCCTCGACCTATAATCTAAGAAGAGAGAATTGGAAAGACACAGGCAGGCAAACCTGCATTGCACAGTATTACAATAGCCAAGATACGAAAGTAACCAAAAAGTCCACCAACAGATGGGTGGACAAAGAAGAACTCCTCCATGTACAGATGGAATATTCGCTAGTGAAAAAAAATGAAACAATGCCATTTGCAGCACCATAGATGAGTCTAGACGTAATCACGCCACCTGTAGTAAGTGAGATAGCAAAAGACACATATCCTATCATATCACTGTTAGGAGTTACTTAAAAATTGATACCAATGAGGATATTTCCACAGAGAAAGGCAATCACAGATTCATTAAAAAAACTTACGGTTCACCCAATAGAAAGGGATGAGGATTGGATACATTACCATATTGGGGTTAACAGAGATATACAAACCATGTGAAATATATAATCACCAAAGACGTACGGAAGACCAGGAGAAGACTACTCAACATTGTGCCATAACCTACGTGGGAAAAGGATGCGAGGAAGAATAGATACACATATATGTGAGAAAGAACCACATCTTGCACACCTAGAACAAACAAACCATTGTAATCAAATTTGCTGGGATAAAAAATAAAAAGTAAATTACAAATATGAACAAGAAGTAACGAGACATAAACTTAAAGGGCTTTTTTCCTGGCACATTCCATTCGAATTTACAACCTAGAACACCACTTCCATTAAGGCTCTGTTTCCCCAGTTACCAAATTTGGTAAATGAGAAATGCTGCCACCTTGTGGCCGTTTCCTGCAAGAGCAGCTTTAAACTCACAGCTAATGGTCACTTAACATTCACAAGGACTCAGGGCTGTAAAGGACGCCTGGCCTAAAAAATTGTGCTGAAGTAGGGTATGGACAAAAAAATTCAAAAAAGGCAAATGTTTCAAGAGAGTATGAAGAGTTAAATTTTACTCACGCCCTTTAAAAAAAAAAGGAAAATGGATAAAAGCTCAACCTCAGGGAGCGTTAGACCCATGCAATCTAATCTACAAAAAGTTTCAACTTACACCCGTCGACTGACCATCAGCAAAAAGTCCACAAACAATAAATGCTGAAGGGGTTTTAAAGAACTGTGTCCCCTCTACCTGCTGGTGAGACGTAAAGGGGTAACAGCCAATAATGAGAAAAGAAAGGAGCTGTGTTGAAAAGTAAAAATGGAGGTACCACTCAATCCAGCAGGCGCACCAATGGACCTCTCACCTGAGAAGACAAGAATCGAGAAGACACAGGCCGCAAAAGCTGCAGTGCAGCCTTATTCACAATAGCCAAGACAGTGAAGCAATCAAAATATCCAACAAGAGGTGAATGGATAAAGAAGAAGTGGTCCATGCACACAATGGAATATTAGCCATGGAAAACGATGAACCGTTGCTCTCTGAGGCACCACAAATGAGTCTGGAGATAATCACGAAACATGAGGTAAGTCGGAAAGTAAAAGACCTATATTCTATGATATCACTTATAGGCGTTATCTAATAACTGACACAAATGAACATATTTCCACAGAGAAAGACACTCACAGACTTAGACAACAAACTATGCTCATCTTAAAGGAAAGGTGGGGGGAATGGATAAATTAAGATTAGTGTTACTATATGTATACAAACACATATTATATACATATCTCAAAAAGACCGACCATATAGCAAGGGAGGTCTGCGGAACCCTCTGTAACATTTTACATGGGAAGAGGATCTGTACTTGAATAGACATATATAATGTACAAATGAACCAGATTGTGTCCACCTAGGACAAACAATATTCTAAGCTTTACTCCAATTAAAACACTTTTAAAAACCAAGAAGAAATAATGAGACATAAACTTATGGGGGTTTCTCCATGCACATTCCAATGTAATTTACAACCTAGGAACACAACTTCCAGAAAGGCTCTGCTGCCCTAGTACCCAGATTTGGGAATGGAGAAATGCTGCCTCCTTGAGGCCACTTCCCACAACAGCAGCTTTAAACCCATTGCTAAAGGTCACGAAATATTCACCAAACTTGCAGTTCGGGAAATGACACCTGCTCTCTAAAAAAACTCTGGCGTGGAAAATCGACCAAAAAATTCAAAAGAGGGCAACCTTCCAAGAAGACAATTTCAAGAGTTATATTGTACTCCCAATTGTTTCCTTTTTTTTAAGAGAAAAGAAAACGGCGGAGAAAAATGATGAGTTTTACGAATTTTCAAAGACATGCAAAGCCAAATTACAGAACCCTATCAGCTCACAGCAGCCAGGAGGGCCATTAGCATAAATGCTGCAAACAATAAACGCTAAATCGATTGTGGAGAAATGCGTACCCTCGATTCTAAGTGGGACGTGGTAAGAGCCACTAATGTAAACACAAAGAAGGTGCTTTGAAAAGGGAAACACGGGGCTACCAGTCAATCAATCACACCCACTGCTGGGCCTATCACCTGAGAAAATGAGAATCAAAAAGTCACAGGCTGGCAATCCTGCACTCCAACAATATTTACCATCGCCAACACTTGGAAGCAATGAAAATGTCCATCAACCGAGGAATGCACAAAGTAGAAGTGGTCCACGTACTCAGTGGAAAATTACTCCAATAAAAAATAAAAATCAAATTTAAAAATCCAACTAAAGTAAGGAGACATCAGCTTGTGTGGGTTTGTCCGGGCACACTCCACTCTAATTTATAAGCGAGAAACACCACAGGCCGCAAGGGCTTTTCCCTAGTTACCAGGGTGGGGAACATAGAAGGGCTGCCACCCTCTGGCAGTTAGCTGCAAAAGCAGCTTTAAAGCCTGTGCTAATGGTCATTTCGTAGGAACAAGTACTGCAGAACTGTAAATGAAACCTGCCCTCAAAATGTCTTGAGGGAGGTAATGGCCAAAACATTTCAAAATGTGACACATACTTTAAGAGAACACTTTGAAGAACTAAGGGGTAATCACAGCTTGAAAAATAAAATGGACATGCCTTAAAGGTCAATTTCAACGGATTATGAGGCACACGCGAATTCAACCACAAAGAGGTATCAGCTCACACTTGTCAGAATAACCATCAGCAAGAAAACTACAAACAATAAATGCTGAAGTTGTTGTGGAGAAATGCATACCCTCAACTTCAAGTGGGACGTAACTTGGAAAGGGCCACAAATGAGAGCAGAATGGAGGTGCCTTACAAAGGTCAACATTGAGCTACCGTATGATCCAGCAGGCCCACTCCTCGACCTATAATCTAAGAAGAGAGAATTGGAAAGACACAGGCAGGCAAACCTGCATTGCACAGTATTACAATAGCCAAGATACGAAAGTAACCAAAAAGTCCACCAACAGATGGGTGGACAAAGAAGAACTCCTCCATGTACAGATGGAATATTCGCTAGTGAAAAAAAATGAAACAATGCCATTTGCAGCACCATAGATGAGTCTAGACGTAATCACGCCACCTGTAGTAAGTGAGATAGCAAAAGACACATATCCTATCATATCACTGTTAGGAGTTACTTAAAAATTGATACCAATGAGGATATTTCCACAGAGAAAGGCAATCACAGATTCATTAAAAAAACTTACGGTTCACCCAATAGAAAGGGATGAGGATTGGATACATTACCATATTGGGGTTAACAGAGATATACAAACCATGTGAAATATATAATCACCAAAGACGTACGGAAGACCAGGAGAAGACTACTCAACATTGTGCCATAACCTACGTGGGAAAAGGATGCGAGGAAGAATAGATACACGTATATGTGAGAAAGAACCACATCTTGCACACCTAGAACAAACAAACCATTGTAATCAAATTTGCTGGGATAAAAAATAAAAAGTAAATTACAAATATGAACAAGAAGTAACGAGACATAAACTTAAAGGGCTTTTTTCCTGGCACATTCCATTCGAATTTACAACCTAGAACACCACTTCCATTAAGGCTCTGTTTCCCCAGTTACCAAATTTGGTAAATGAGAAATGCTGCCACCTTGTGGCCGTTTCCTGCAAGAGCAGCTTTAAACTCACAGCTAATGGTCACTTAACATTCACAAGGACTCAGGGCTGTAAAGGACGCCTGGCCTAAAAAATTGTGCTGAAGTAGGGTATGGACAAAAAAATTCAAAAAAGGCAAATGTTTCAAGAGAGTATGAAGAGTTAAATTTTACTCACGCCCTTTAAAAAAAAAAGGAAAATGGATAAAAGCTCAACCTCAGGGAGCGTTAGACCCATGCAATCTAATCTACAAAAAGTTTCAACTTACACCCGTCGACTGACCATCAGCAAAAAGTCCACAAACAATAAATGCTGAAGGGGTTTTAAAGAACTGTGTCCCCTCTACCTGCTGGTGAGACGTAAAGGGGTAACAGCCAATAATGAGAAAAGAAAGGAGCTGTGTTGAAAAGTAAAAATGGAGGTACCACTCAATCCAGCAGGCGCACCAATGGACCTCTCACCTGAGAAGACAAGAATCGAGAAGACACAGGCCGCAAAAGCTGCAGTGCAGCCTTATTCACAATAGCCAAGACAGTGAAGCAATCAAAATATCCAACAAGAGGTGAATGGATAAAGAAGAAGTGGTCCATGCACACAATGGAATATTAGCCATGGAAAACGATGAACCGTTGCTCTCTGAGGCACCACAAATGAGTCTGGAGATAATCACGAAACATGAGGTAAGTCGGAAAGTAAAAGACCTATATTCTATGATATCACTTATAGGCGTTATCTAATAACTGACACAAATGAACATATTTCCACAGAGAAAGACACTCACAGACTTAGACAACAAACTATGCTCATCTTAAAGGAAAGGTGGGGGGAATGGATAAATTAAGATTAGTGTTACTATATGTATACAAACACATATTATATACATATCTCAAAAAGACCGACCATATAGCAAGGGAGGTCTGCGGAACCCTCTGTAACATTTTACATGGGAAGAGGATCTGTACTTGAATAGACATATATAATGTACAAATGAACCAGATTGTGTCCACCTAGGACAAACAATATTCTAAGCTTTACTCCAATTAAAACACTTTTAAAAACCAAGAAGAAATAATGAGACATAAACTTATGGGGGTTTCTCCATGCACATTCCAATGTAATTTACAACCTAGGAACACAACTTCCAGAAAGGCTCTGCTGCCCTAGTACCCAGATTTGGGAATGGAGAAATGCTGCCTCCTTGAGGCCACTTCCCACAACAGCAGCTTTAAACCCATTGCTAAAGGTCACGAAATATTCACCAAACTTGCAGTTCGGGAAATGACACCTGCTCTCTAAAAAAACTCTGGCGTGGAAAATCGACCAAAAAATTCAAAAGAGGGCAACCTTCCAAGAAGACAATTTCAAGAGTTATATTGTACTCCCAATTGTTTCCTTTTTTTTAAGAGAAAAGAAAACGGCGGAGAAAAATGATGAGTTTTACGAATTTTCAAAGACATGCAAAGCCAAATTACAGAACCCTATCAGCTCACAGCAGCCAGGAGGGCCATTAGCATAAATGCTGCAAACAATAAACGCTAAATCGATTGTGGAGAAATGCGTACCCTCGATTCTAAGTGGGACGTGGTAAGAGCCACTAATGTAAACACAAAGAAGGTGCTTAGAAAAGGGAAACACGGGGCTACCAGTCAAGCAATCACACCCACTGCTGGGTCTATCACCTGAGAAAATGAGAATCAAAAAGTCACAGGCTGGCAATCCTGCACTCCAACAATATTTACCATCGCCAACACTTGGAAGCAATGAAAATGTCCATCAACCGAGGAATGCACAAAGTAGAAGTGGTCCACGTACTCAGTGGAAAATTACTCCAATAAAAAATAAAAATCAAATTTAAAAATCCAACTAAAGTAAGGAGACATCAGCTTGTGTGGGTTTGTCCGGGCACACTCCACTCTAATTTATAAGTGAGAAACACCACAGGCCGCAAGGGCTTTTCCCTAGTTACCAGGGTGGGGAACATAGAAGGGCTGCCACCCTCTGGCAGTTAGCTGCAAAAGCAGCTTTAAAGCCTGTGCTAATGGTCATTTCGTAGGAACAAGTACTGCAGAACTGTAAATGAAACCTGCCCTCAAAATGTCTTGAGGGAGGTAATGGCCAAAACATTTCAAAATGTGACACATACTTTAAGAGAACACTTTGAAGAACTAAGGGGTAATCACAGCTTGAAAAATAAAATGGACATGCCTTAAAGGTCAATTTCAACGGATTATGAGGCACACGCGAATTCAACCACAAAGAGGTATCAGCTCACACTTGTCAGAATAACCATCAGCAAGAAAACTACAAACAATAAATGCTGAAGGTGTTGTGGAGAAATGCATACCCTCAACTTCAAGTGGGACGTAACTTGGAAAGGGCCACAAATGAGAGCAGAATGGAGGTGCCTTACAAAGGTCAACATTGAGCTACCGTATGATCCAGCAGGCCCACTCCTCGACCTATAATCTAAGAAGAGAGAATTGGAAAGACACAGGCAGGCAAATCTGCATTGCACAGTATTACAATAGCCAAGATACGAAAGTAACCAAAAAGTCCACCAACAGATGGGTGGACAAAGAAGAACTCCTCCATGTACAGATGGAATATTCGCTAGTGAAAAAAAATGAAACAATGCCATTTGCAGCACCATAGATGAGTCTAGACGTAATCACGCCACCTGTAGTAAGTGAGATAGCAAAAGACACATATCCTATCATATCACTGTTAGGAGTTACTTAAAAATTGATACCAATGAGGATATTTCCACAGAGAAAGGCAATCACAGATTCATTAAAAAAACTTACGGTTCACCCAATAGAAAGGGATGAGGATTGGATACATTACCATATTGGGGTTAACAGAGATATACAAACCATGTGAAATATATAATCACCAAAGACGTACGGAAGACCAGGAGAAGACTACTCAACATTGTGCCATAACCTACGTGGGAAAAGGATGCGAGGAAGAATAGATACACGTATATGTGAGAAAGAACCACATCTTGCACACCTAGAACAAACAAACCATTGTAATCAAATTTGCTGGGATAAAAAATAAAAAGTAAATTACAAATATGAACAAGAAGTAACGAGACATAAACTTAAAGGGCTTTTTTCCTGGCACATTCCATTCGAATTTACAACCTAGAACACCACTTCCATTAAGGCTCTGTTTCCCCAGTTACCAAATTTGGTAAATGAGAAATGCTGCCACCTTGTGGCCGTTTCCTGCAAGAGCAGCTTTAAACTCACAGCTAATGGTCACTTAACATTCACAAGGACTCAGGGCTGTAAAGGACGCCTGGCCTAAAAAATTGTGCTGAAGTAGGGTATGGACAAAAAAATTCAAAAAAGGCAAATGTTTCAAGAAGAGAGTATGAAGAGTTAAATTTTACTCACGCCCTTTAAAAAAAAAAGGAAAATGGATAAAAGCTCAACCTCAGGGAGCGTTAGACCCATGCAATCTAATCTACAAAAAGTTTCAACTTACACCCGTCGACTGACCATCAGCAAAAAGTCCACAAACAATAAATGCTGAAGGGGTTTTAAAGAACTGTGTCCCCTCTACCTGCTGGTGAGACGTAAAGGGGTAACAGCCAATAATGAGAAAAGAAAGGAGCTGTGTTGAAAAGTAAAAATGGAGGTACCACTCAATCCAGCAGGCGCACCAATGGACCTCTCACCTGAGAAGACAAGAATCGAGAAGACACAGGCCGCAAAAGCTGCAGTGCAGCCTTATTCACAATAGCCAAGACAGTGAAGCAATCAAAATATCCAACAAGAGGTGAATGGATAAAGAAGAAGTGGTCCATGCACACAATGGAATATTAGCCATGGAAAACGATGAACCGTTGCTCTCTGAGGCACCACAAATGAGTCTGGAGATAATCACGAAACATGAGGTAAGTCGGAAAGTAAAAGACCTATATTCTATGATATCACTTATAGGCGTTATCTAATAACTGACACAAATGAACATATTTCCACAGAGAAAGACACTCACAGACTTAGACAACAAACTATGCTCATCTTAAAGGAAAGGTGGGGGGAATGGATAAATTAAGATTAGTGTTACTATATGTATACAAACACATATTATATACATATCTCAAAAAGACCGACCATATAGCAAGGGAGGTCTGCGGAACCCTCTGTAACATTTTACATGGGAAGAGGATCTGTACTTGAATAGACATATATAATGTACAAATGAACCAGATTGTGTCCACCTAGGACAAACAATATTCTAAGCTTTACTCCAATTAAAACACTTTTAAAAACCAAGAAGAAATAATGAGACATAAACTTATGGGGGTTTCTCCATGCACATTCCAATGTAATTTACAACCTAGGAACACAACTTCCAGAAAGGCTCTGCTGCCCTAGTACCCAGATTTGGGAATGGAGAAATGCTGCCTCCTTGAGGCCACTTCCCACAACAGCAGCTTTAAACCCATTGCTAAAGGTCACGAAATATTCACCAAACTTGCAGTTCGGGAAATGACACCTGCTCTCTAAAAAAACTCTGGCGTGGAAAATCGACCAAAAAATTCAAAAGAGGGCAACCTTCCAAGAAGACAATTTCAAGAGTTATATTGTACTCCCAATTGTTTCCTTTTTTTTAAGAGAAAAGAAAACGGCGGAGAAAAATGATGAGTTTTACGAATTTTCAAAGACATGCAAAGCCAAATTACAGAACCCTATCAGCTCACAGCAGCCAGGAGGGCCATTAGCATAAATGCTGCAAACAATAAACGCTAAATCGATTGTGGAGAAATGCGTACCCTCGATTCTAAGTGGGACGTGGTAAGAGCCACTAATGTAAACACAAAGAAGGTGCTTTGAAAAGGGAAACACGGGGCTACCAGTCAATCAATCACACCCACTGCTGGGCCTATCACCTGAGAAAATGAGAATCAAAAAGTCACAGGCTGGCAATCCTGCACTCCAACAATATTTACCATCGCCAACACTTGGAAGCAATGAAAATGTCCATCAACCGAGGAATGCACAAAGTAGAAGTGGTCCACGTACTCAGTGGAAAATTACTCCAATAAAAAATAAAAATCAAATTTAAAAATCCAACTAAAGTAAGGAGACATCAGCTTGTGTGGGTTTGTCCGGGCACACTCCACTCTAATTTATAAGCGAGAAACACCACAGGCCGCAAGGGCTTTTCCCTAGTTACCAGGGTGGGGAACATAGAAGGGCTGCCACCCTCTGGCAGTTAGCTGCAAAAGCAGCTTTAAAGCCTGTGCTAATGGTCATTTCGTAGGAACAAGTACTGCAGAACTGTAAATGAAACCTGCCCTCAAAATGTCTTGAGGGAGGTAATGGCCAAAACATTTCAAAATGTGACACATACTTTAAGAGAACACTTTGAAGAACTAAGGGGTAATCACAGCTTGAAAAATAAAATGGACATGCCTTAAAGGTCAATTTCAACGGATTATGAGGCACACGCGAATTCAACCACAAAGAGGTATCAGCTCACACTTGTCAGAATAACCATCAGCAAGAAAACTACAAACAATAAATGCTGAAGGTGTTGTGGAGAAATGCATACCCTCAACTTCAAGTGGGACGTAACTTGGAAAGGGCCACAAATGAGAGCAGAATGGAGGTGCCTTACAAAGGTCAACATTGAGCTACCGTATGATCCAGCAGGCCCACTCCTCGACCTATAATCTAAGAAGAGAGAATTGGAAAGACACAGGCAGGCAAACCTGCATTGCACAGTATTACAATAGCCAAGATACGAAAGTAACCAAAAAGTCCACCAACAGATGGGTGGACAAAGAAGAACTCCTCCATGTACAGATGGAATATTCGCTAGTGAAAAAAAATGAAACAATGCCATTTGCAGCACCATAGATGAGTCTAGACGTAATCACGCCACCTGTAGTAAGTGAGATAGCAAAAGACACATATCCTATCATATCACTGTTAGGAGTTACTTAAAAATTGATACCAATGAGGATATTTCCACAGAGAAAGGCAATCACAGATTCATTAAAAAAACTTACGGTTCACCCAATAGAAAGGGATGAGGATTGGATACATTACCATATTGGGGTTAACAGAGATATACAAACCATGTGAAATATATAATCACCAAAGACGTACGGAAGACCAGGAGAAGACTACTCAACATTGTGCCATAACCTACGTGGGAAAAGGATGCGAGGAAGAATAGATACACATATATGTGAGAAAGAACCACATCTTGCACACCTAGAACAAACAAACCATTGTAATCAAATTTGCTGGGATAAAAAATAAAAAGTAAATTACAAATATGAACAAGAAGTAACGAGACATAAACTTAAAGGGCTTTTTTCCTGGCACATTCCATTCGAATTTACAACCTAGAACACCACTTCCATTAAGGCTCTGTTTCCCCAGTTACCAAATTTGGTAAATGAGAAATGCTGCCACCTTGTGGCCGTTTCCTGCAAGAGCAGCTTTAAACTCACAGCTAATGGTCACTTAACATTCACAAGGACTCAGGGCTGTAAAGGACGCCTGGCCTAAAAAATTGTGCTGAAGTAGGGTATGGACAAAAAAATTCAAAAAAGGCAAATGTTTCAAGAGAGTATGAAGAGTTAAATTTTACTCACGCCCTTTAAAAAAAAAAGGAAAATGGATAAAAGCTCAACCTCAGGGAGCGTTAGACCCATGCAATCTAATCTACAAAAAGTTTCAACTTACACCCGTCGACTGACCATCAGCAAAAAGTCCACAAACAATAAATGCTGAAGGGGTTTTAAAGAACTGTGTCCCCTCTACCTGCTGGTGAGACGTAAAGGGGTAACAGCCAATAATGAGAAAAGAAAGGAGCTGTGTTGAAAAGTAAAAATGGAGGTACCACTCAATCCAGCAGGCGCACCAATGGACCTCTCACCTGAGAAGACAAGAATTGAGAAGACACAGGCCGCAAAAGCTGCAGTGCAGCCTTATTCACAATAGCCAAGACAGTGAAGCAATCAAAATATCCAACAAGAGGTGAATGGATAAAGAAGAAGTGGTCCATGCACACAATGGAATATTAGCCATGGAAAACGATGAACCGTTGCTCTCTGAGGCACCACAAATGAGTCTGGAGATAATCACGAAACATGAGGTAAGTCGGAAAGTAAAAGACCTATATTCTATGATATCACTTATAGGCGTTATCTAATAACTGACACAAATGAACATATTTCCACAGAGAAAGACACTCACAGACTTAGACAACAAACTATGCTCATCTTAAAGGAAAGGTGGGGGGAATGGATAAATTAAGATTAGTGTTACTATATGTATACAAACACATATTATATACATATCTCAAAAAGACCGACCATATAGCAAGGGAGGTCTGCGGAACCCTCTGTAACATTTTACATGGGAAGAGGATCTGTACTTGAATAGACATATATAATGTACAAATGAACCAGATTGTGTCCACCTAGGACAAACAATATTCTAAGCTTTACTCCAATTAAAACACTTTTAAAAACCAAGAAGAAATAATGAGACATAAACTTATGGGGGTTTCTCCATGCACATTCCAATGTAATTTACAACCTAGGAACACAACTTCCAGAAAGGCTCTGCTGCCCTAGTACCCAGATTTGGGAATGGAGAAATGCTGCCTCCTTGAGGCCACTTCCCACAACAGCAGCTTTAAACCCATTGCTAAAGGTCACGAAATATTCACCAAACTTGCAGTTCGGGAAATGACACCTGCTCTCTAAAAAAACTCTGGCGTGGAAAATCGACCAAAAAATTCAAAAGAGGGCAACCTTCCAAGAAGACAATTTCAAGAGTTATATTGTACTCCCAATTGTTTCCTTTTTTTTAAGAGAAAAGAAAACGGCGGAGAAAAATGATGAGTTTTACGAATTTTCAAAGACATGCAAAGCCAAATTACAGAACCCTATCAGCTCACAGCAGCCAGGAGGGCCATTAGCATAAATGCTGCAAACAATAAACGCTAAATCGATTGTGGAGAAATGCGTACCCTCGATTCTAAGTGGGACGTGGTAAGAGCCACTAATGTAAACACAAAGAAGGTGCTTTGAAAAGGGAAACACGGGGCTACCAGTCAATCAATCACACCCACTGCTGGGCCTATCACCTGAGAAAATGAGAATCAAAAAGTCACAGGCTGGCAATCCTGCACTCCAACAATATTTACCATCGCCAACACTTGGAAGCAATGAAAATGTCCATCAACCGAGGAATGCACAAAGTAGAAGTGGTCCACGTACTCAGTGGAAAATTACTCCAATAAAAAATAAAAATCAAATTTAAAAATCCAACTAAAGTAAGGAGACATCAGCTTGTGTGGGTTTGTCCGGGCACACTCCACTCTAATTTATAAGCGAGAAACACCACAGGCCGCAAGGGCTTTTCCCTAGTTACCAGGGTGGGGAACATAGAAGGGCTGCCACCCTCTGGCAGTTAGCTGCAAAAGCAGCTTTAAAGCCTGTGCTAATGGTCATTTCGTAGGAACAAGTACTGCAGAACTGTAAATGAAACCTGCCCTCAAAATGTCTTGAGGGAGGTAATGGCCAAAACATTTCAAAATGTGACACATACTTTAAGAGAACACTTTGAAGAACTAAGGGGTAATCACAGCTTGAAAAATAAAATGGACATGCCTTAAAGGTCAATTTCAACGGATTATGAGGCACACGCGAATTCAACCACAAAGAGGTATCAGCTCACACTTGTCAGAATAACCATCAGCAAGAAAACTACAAACAATAAATGCTGAAGGTGTTGTGGAGAAATGCATACCCTCAACTTCAAGTGGGACGTAACTTGGAAAGGGCCACAAATGAGAGCAGAATGGAGGTGCCTTACAAAGGTCAACATTGAGCTACCGTATGATCCAGCAGGCCCACTCCTCGACCTATAATCTAAGAAGAGAGAATTGGAAAGACACAGGCAGGCAAACCTGCATTGCACAGTATTACAATAGCCAAGATACGAAAGTAACCAAAAAGTCCACCAACAGATGGGTGGACAAAGAAGAACTCCTCCATGTACAGATGGAATATTCGCTAGTGAAAAAAAATGAAACAATGCCATTTGCAGCACCATAGATGAGTCTAGACGTAATCACGCCACCTGTAGTAAGTGAGATAGCAAAAGACACATATCCTATCATATCACTGTTAGGAGTTACTTAAAAATTGATACCAATGAGGATATTTCCACAGAGAAAGGCAATCACAGATTCATTAAAAAAACTTACGGTTCACCCAATAGAAAGGGATGAGGATTGGATACATTACCATATTGGGGTTAACAGAGATATACAAACCATGTGAAATATATAATCACCAAAGACGTACGGAAGACCAGGAGAAGACTACTCAACATTGTGCCATAACCTACGTGGGAAAAGGATGCGAGGAAGAATAGATACACATATATGTGAGAAAGAACCACATCTTGCACACCTAGAACAAACAAACCATTGTAATCAAATTTGCTGGGATAAAAAATAAAAAGTAAATTACAAATATGAACAAGAAGTAACGAGACATAAACTTAAAGGGCTTTTTTCCTGGCACATTCCATTCGAATTTACAACCTAGAACACCACTTCCATTAAGGCTCTGTTTCCCCAGTTACCAAATTTGGTAAATGAGAAATGCTGCCACCTTGTGGCCGTTTCCTGCAAGAGCAGCTTTAAACTCACAGCTAATGGTCACTTAACATTCACAAGGACTCAGGGCTGTAAAGGACGCCTGGCCTAAAAAATTGTGCTGAAGTAGGGTATGGACAAAAAAATTCAAAAAAGGCAAATGTTTCAAGAGAGTATGAAGAGTTAAATTTTACTCACGCCCTTTAAAAAAAAAAGGAAAATGGATAAAAGCTCAACCTCAGGGAGCGTTAGACCCATGCAATCTAATCTACAAAAAGTTTCAACTTACACCCGTCGACTGACCATCAGCAAAAAGTCCACAAACAATAAATGCTGAAGGGGTTTTAAAGAACTGTGTCCCCTCTACCTGCTGGTGAGACGTAAAGGGGTAACAGCCAATAATGAGAAAAGAAAGGAGCTGTGTTGAAAAGTAAAAATGGAGGTACCACTCAATCCAGCAGGCGCACCAATGGACCTCTCACCTGAGAAGACAAGAATCGAGAAGACACAGGCCGCAAAAGCTGCAGTGCAGCCTTATTCACAATAGCCAAGACAGTGAAGCAATCAAAATATCCAACAAGAGGTGAATGGATAAAGAAGAAGTGGTCCATGCACACAATGGAATATTAGCCATGGAAAACGATGAACCGTTGCTCTCTGAGGCACCACAAATGAGTCTGGAGATAATCACGAAACATGAGGTAAGTCGGAAAGTAAAAGACCTATATTCTATGATATCACTTATAGGCGTTATCTAATAACTGACACAAATGAACATATTTCCACAGAGAAAGACACTCACAGACTTAGACAACAAACTATGCTCATCTTAAAGGAAAGGTGGGGGGAATGGATAAATTAAGATTAGTGTTACTATATGTATACAAACACATATTATATACATATCTCAAAAAGACCGACCATA
The DNA here is from genome assembly GCF_028021215.1 of Eschrichtius robustus. Classification (NCBI taxonomy): domain Eukaryota; kingdom Metazoa; phylum Chordata; class Mammalia; order Artiodactyla; family Eschrichtiidae; genus Eschrichtius; species Eschrichtius robustus. The sequence continues at coordinate 71,971 of NW_027175609.1, forward strand.
TAGCAAGGGAGGTCTGCGGAACCCTCTGTAACATTTTACATGGGAAGAGGATCTGTACTTGAATAGACATATATAATGTACAAATGAACCAGATTGTGTCCACCTAGGACAAACAATATTCTAAGCTTTACTCCAATTAAAACACTTTTAAAAACCAAGAAGAAATAATGAGACATAAACTTATGGGGGTTTCTCCATGCACATTCCAATGTAATTTACAACCTCGGAACACAACTTCCAGAAAGGCTCTGCTGCCCTAGTACCCAGATTTGGGAATGGAGAAATGCTGCCTCCTTGAGGCCACTTCCCACAACAGCAGCTTTAAACCCATTGCTAAAGGTCACGAAATATTCACCAAACTTGCAGTTCGGGAAATGACACCTGCTCTCTAAAAAAACTCTGGCGTGGAAAATCGACCAAAAAATTCAAAAGAGGGCAACCTTCCAAGAAGACAATTTCAAGAGTTATATTGTACTCCCAATTGTTTCCTTTTTTTTAAGAGAAAAGAAAACGGCGGAGAAAAATGATGAGTTTTACGAATTTTCAAAGACATGCAAAGCCAAATTACAGAACCCTATCAGCTCACAGCAGCCAGGAGGGCCATTAGCATAAATGCTGCAAACAATAAACGCTAAATCGATTGTGGAGAAATGCGTACCCTCGATTCTAAGTGGGACGTGGTAAGAGCCACTAATGTAAACACAAAGAAGGTGCTTTGAAAAGGGAAACACGGGGCTACCAGTCAATCAATCACACCCACTGCTGGGCCTATCACCTGAGAAAATGAGAATCAAAAAGTCACAGGCTGGCAATCCTGCACTCCAACAATATTTACCATCGCCAACACTTGGAAGCAATGAAAATGTCCATCAACCGAGGAATGCACAAAGTAGAAGTGGTCCACGTACTCAGTGGAAAATTACTCCAATAAAAAATAAAAATCAAATTTAAAAATCCAACTAAAGTAAGGAGACATCAGCTTGTGTGGGTTTGTCCGGGCACACTCCACTCTAATTTATAAGCGAGAAACACCACAGGCCGCAAGGGCTTTTCCCTAGTTACCAGGGTGGGGAACATAGAAGGGCTGCCACCCTCTGGCAGTTAGCTGCAAAAGCAGCTTTAAAGCCTGTGCTAATGGTCATTTCGTAGGAACAAGTACTGCAGAACTGTAAATGAAACCTGCCCTCAAAATGTCTTGAGGGAGGTAATGGCCAAAACATTTCAAAATGTAACACATACTTTAAGAGAACACTTTGAAGAACTAAGGGGTAATCACAGCTTGAAAAATAAAATGGACATGCCTTAAAGGTCAATTTCAACGGATTATGAGGCACACGCGAATTCAACCACAAAGAGGTATCAGCTCACACTTGTCAGAATAACCATCAGCAAGAAAACTACAAACAATAAATGCTGAAGGTGTTGTGGAGAAATGCATACCCTCAACTTCAATTGGGACGTAACTTGGAAAGGGCCACAAATGAGAGCAGAATGGAGGTGCCTTACAAAGGTCAACATTGAGCTACCGTATGATCCAGCAGGCCCACTCCTCGACCTATAATCTAAGAAGAGAGAATTGGAAAGACACAGGCAGGCAAACCTGCATTGCACAGTATTACAATAGCCAAGATACGAAAGTAACCAAAAAGTCCACCAACAGATGGGTGGACAAAGAAGAACTCCTCCATGTACAGATGGAATATTCGCTAGTGAAAAAAAATGAAACAATGCCATTTGCAGCACCATAGATGAGTCTAGACGTAATCACGCCACCTGTAGTAAGTGAGATAGCAAAAGACACATATCCTATCATATCACTGTTAGGAGTTACTTAAAAATTGATACCAATGAGGATATTTCCACAGAGAAAGGCAATCACAGATTCATTAAAAAAACTTACGGTTCACCCAATAGAAAGGGATGAGGATTGGATACATTACCATATTGGGGTTAACAGAGATATACAAACCATGTGAAATATATAATCACCAAAGACGTACGGAAGACCAGGAGAAGACTACTCAACATTGTGCCATAACCTACGTGGGAAAAGGATGCGAGGAAGAATAGATACACATATATGTGAGAAAGAACCACATCTTGCACACCTAGAACAAACAAACCATTGTAATCAAATTTGCTGGGATAAAAAATAAAAAGTAAATTACAAATATGAACAAGAAGTAACGAGACATAAACTTAAAGGGCTTTTTTCCTGGCACATTCCATTCGAATTTACAACCTAGAACACCACTTCCATTAAGGCTCTGTTTCCCCAGTTACCAAATTTGGTAAATGAGAAATGCTGCCACCTTGTGGCCGTTTCCTGCAAGAGCAGCTTTAAACTCACAGCTAATGGTCACTTAACATTCACAAGGACTCAGGGCTGTAAAGGACGCCTGGCCTAAAAAATTGTGCTGAAGTAGGGTATGGACAAAAAAATTCAAAAAAGGCAAATGTTTCAAGAGAGTATGAAGAGTTAAATTTTACTCACGCCCTTTAAAAAAAAAAGGAAAATGGATAAAAGCTCAACCTCAGGGAGCGTTAGACCCATGCAATCTAATCTACAAAAAGTTTCAACTTACACCCGTCGACTGACCATCAGCAAAAAGTCCACAAACAATAAATGCTGAAGGGGTTTTAAAGAACTGTGTCCCCTCTACCTGCTGGTGAGACGTAAAGGGGTAACAGCCAATAATGAGAAAAGAAAGGAGCTGTGTTGAAAAGTAAAAATGGAGGTACCACTCAATCCAGCAGGCGCACCAATGGACCTCTCACCTGAGAAGACAAGAATCGAGAAGACACAGGCCGCAAAAGCTGCAGTGCAGCCTTATTCACAATAGCCAAGACAGTGAAGCAATCAAAATATCCAACAAGAGGTGAATGGATAAAGAAGAAGTGGTCCATGCACACAATGGAATATTAGCCATGGAAAACGATGAACCGTTGCTCTCTGAGGCACCACAAATGAGTCTGGAGATAATCACGAAACATGAGGTAAGTCGGAAAGTAAAAGACCTATATTCTATGATATCACTTATAGGCGTTATCTAATAACTGACACAAATGAACATATTTCCACAGAGAAAGACACTCACAGACTTAGACAACAAACTATGCTCATCTTAAAGGAAAGGTGGGGGGAATGGATAAATTAAGATTAGTGTTACTATATGTATACAAACACATATTATATACATATCTCAAAAAGACCGACCATATAGCAAGGGAGGTCTGCGGAACCCTCTGTAACATTTTACATGGGAAGAGGATCTGTACTTGAATAGACATATATAATGTACAAATGAACCAGATTGTGTCCACCTAGGACAAACAATATTCTAAGCTTTACTCCAATTAAAACACTTTTAAAAACCAAGAAGAAATAATGAGACATAAACTTATGGGGGTTTCTCCATGCACATTCCAATGTAATTTACAACCTAGGAACACAACTTCCAGAAAGGCTCTGCTGCCCTAGTACCCAGATTTGGGAATGGAGAAATGCTGCCTCCTTGAGGCCACTTCCCACAACAGCAGCTTTAAACCCATTGCTAAAGGTCACGAAATATTCACCAAACTTGCAGTTCGGGAAATGACACCTGCTCTCTAAAAAAACTCTGGCGTGGAAAATCGACCAAAAAATTCAAAAGAGGGCAACCTTCCAAGAAGACAATTTCAAGAGTTATATTGTACTCCCAATTGTTTCCTTTTTTTTAAGAGAAAAGAAAACGGCGGAGAAAAATGATGAGTTTTACGAATTTTCAAAGACATGCAAAGCCAAATTACAGAACCCTATCAGCTCACAGCAGCCAGGAGGGCCATTAGCATAAATGCTGCAAACAATAAACGCTAAATCGATTGTGGAGAAATGCGTACCCTCGATTCTAAGTGGGACGTGGTAAGAGCCACTAATGTAAACACAAAGAAGGTGCTTTGAAAAGGGAAACACGGGGCTACCAGTCAATCAATCACACCCACTGCTGGGCCTATCACCTGAGAAAATGAGAATCAAAAAGTCACAGGCTGGCAATCCTGCACTCCAACAATATTTACCATCGCCAACACTTGGAAGCAATGAAAATGTCCATCAACCGAGGAATGCACAAAGTAGAAGTGGTCCACGTACTCAGTGGAAAATTACTCCAATAAAAAATAAAAATCAAATTTAAAAATCCAACTAAAGTAAGGAGACATCAGCTTGTGTGGGTTTGTCCGGGCACACTCCACTCTAATTTATAAGCGAGAAACACCACAGGCCGCAAGGGCTTTTCCCTAGTTACCAGGGTGGGGAACATAGAAGGGCTGCCACCCTCTGGCAGTTAGCTGCAAAAGCAGCTTTAAAGCCTGTGCTAATGGTCATTTCGTAGGAACAAGTACTGCAGAACTGTAAATGAAACCTGCCCTCAAAATGTCTTGAGGGAGGTAATGGCCAAAACATTTCAAAATGTGACACATACTTTAAGAGAACACTTTGAAGAACTAAGGGGTAATCACAGCTTGAAAAATAAAATGGACATGCCTTAAAGGTCAATTTCAACGGATTATGAGGCACACGCGAATTCAACCACAAAGAGGTATCAGCTCACACTTGTCAGAATAACCATCAGCAAGAAAACTACAAACAATAAATGCTGAAGTTGTTGTGGAGAAATGCATACCCTCAACTTCAAGTGGGACGTAACTTGGAAAGGGCCACAAATGAGAGCAGAATGGAGGTGCCTTACAAAGGTCAACATTGAGCTACCGTATGATCCAGCAGGCCCACTCCTCGACCTATAATCTAAGAAGAGAGAATTGGAAAGACACAGGCAGGCAAACCTGCATTGCACAGTATTACAATAGCCAAGATACGAAAGTAACCAAAAAGTCCACCAACAGATGGGTGGACAAAGAAGAACTCCTCCATGTACAGATGGAATATTCGCTAGTGAAAAAAAATGAAACAATGCCATTTGCAGCACCATAGATGAGTCTAGACGTAATCACGCCACCTGTAGTAAGTGAGATAGCAAAAGACACATATCCTATCATATCACTGTTAGGAGTTACTTAAAAATTGATACCAATGAGGATATTTCCACAGAGAAAGGCAATCACAGATTCATTAAAAAAACTTACGGTTCACCCAATAGAAAGGGATGAGGATTGGATACATTACCATATTGGGGTTAACAGAGATATACAAACCATGTGAAATATATAATCACCAAAGACGTACGGAAGACCAGGAGAAGACTACTCAACATTGTGCCATAACCTACGTGGGAAAAGGATGCGAGGAAGAATAGATACACATATATGTGAGAAAGAACCACATCTTGCACACCTAGAACAAACAAACCATTGTAATCAAATTTGCTGGGATAAAAAATAAAAAGTAAATTACAAATATGAACAAGAAGTAACGAGACATAAACTTAAAGGGCTTTTTTCCTGGCACATTCCATTCGAATTTACAACCTAGAACACCACTTCCATTAAGGCTCTGTTTCCCCAGTTACCAAATTTGGTAAATGAGAAATGCTGCCACCTTGTGGCCGTTTCCTGCAAGAGCAGCTTTAAACTCACAGCTAATGGTCACTTAACATTCACAAGGACTCAGGGCTGTAAAGGACGCCTGGCCTAAAAAATTGTGCTGAAGTAGGGTATGGACAAAAAAATTCAAAAAAGGCAAATGTTTCAAGAGAGTATGAAGAGTTAAATTTTACTCACGCCCTTTAAAAAAAAAAGGAAAATGGATAAAAGCTCAACCTCAGGGAGCGTTAGACCCATGCAATCTAATCTACAAAAAGTTTCAACTTACACCCGTCGACTGACCATCAGCAAAAAGTCCACAAACAATAAATGCTGAAGGGGTTTTAAAGAACTGTGTCCCCTCTACCTGCTGGTGAGACGTAAAGGGGTAACAGCCAATAATGAGAAAAGAAAGGAGCTGTGTTGAAAAGTAAAAATGGAGGTACCACTCAATCCAGCAGGCGCACCAATGGACCTCTCACCTGAGAAGACAAGAATCGAGAAGACACAGGCCGCAAAAGCTGCAGTGCAGCCTTATTCACAATAGCCAAGACAGTGAAGCAATCAAAATATCCAACAAGAGGTGAATGGATAAAGAAGAAGTGGTCCATGCACACAATGGAATATTAGCCATGGAAAACGATGAACCGTTGCTCTCTGAGGCACCACAAATGAGTCTGGAGATAATCACGAAACATGAGGTAAGTCGGAAAGTAAAAGACCTATATTCTATGATATCACTTATAGGCGTTATCTAATAACTGACACAAATGAACATATTTCCACAGAGAAAGACACTCACAGACTTAGACAACAAACTATGCTCATCTTAAAGGAAAGGTGGGGGGAATGGATAAATTAAGATTAGTGTTACTATATGTATACAAACACATATTATATACATATCTCAAAAAGACCGACCATATAGCAAGGGAGGTCTGCGGAACCCTCTGTAACATTTTACATGGGAAGAGGATCTGTACGTGAATAGACATATATAATGTAGAAATGAACCAGATTGTGTCCACCTAGGACAAACAATATTCTAAGTTTTACCCCAATTAAAACACTTTTAAAAACCAAGAAGAAATAATGAAACATAAACTTATGGGGATTTCTCCTGGCAAACTCCATTCTAATTTATAACCTAAGACAATGACTTCCAGAAAGGCTCTGCTGCCCTAGTACCTAGATTGGGGAATGGCGAAATGCTGCCTCCTTTTGGCCGTTTCCCACAACAGCAGCTCTAAACCCACTGCAAACGGTCACTAAATATTCACCAACTTGCAGTTCTGTAAATGACACCTGCCCTCCAAAAAAATTCTGGGGTTAAAAATCAAACAAAAAATTCAAAAGAGGGCAACCTTCGAAGAAGATAATTTCAAGAGGTATATTGTGCTCACAGATTTTTTCTTTTGATAAAAGAAAAAGATGTGGAAAATTGATGAATTTTAGGTATTTTGAAAGATATGCAAACCCAAATTGCAAATACCTATCAGATCACAGCAGTCAGAATGGCCATCAGCAAAAATGGTGCAAACAATAAATGCTGAAGCGATTGTGGAGAAATGCGTACCCTCGGTTTTAAGGGGGACGTTGTAAAAGCCACTAATAAAAACACATTGGAGGTGCTTTGAAAAAGTAAACACTGAGTGACCAGTCCAACAATCACACCCACTGCTGGGCCTATCACCATAGAAAATGAGAATGAAAAAGTCACAGGCTGGCAATCCTGCACTCCAGCAATATTTACCATAGGCAACACTTGGAAGGAATGAAAATGTCCATCAACAGAGGAATGCACCAAAATGTGGTCCATGTACAAAACAGAATATTAACTCCAATAATACATATAAATTAAATTTAATAATCCAACAAAAGTACGGAGACATCAGCTTTTGTGTGTTTATCTGGGCACATTCTACTCTAATTTACAACCGAGGAACACCACTGGCCGTAAAGTCTGTTTCCCTAGTATCAGCGTGGGGAATGTAGAAAGGTAGCAGCCCTCTGGCCGTTACCTGCAAAAGCAGTTTAAAACCTGTGCTAATGGTCACTTCATATGAACAAGTACTGTAGGGCTGAAAATGAAACCTGCCCTCAAAATGTCTTGAGGGAGGTAATGGCCAAAACATTTCAAAATGTGACACATACTTTAAGAAACCACTTTGAAGAGCTAAGCTGTAATTACAGCTTGAAAAATAAAAATGACTTGCCTTAAAGCTCAATTGCAACGGAATATGAGACATGCAAATTCAACCGTAAAGATGTGTCAGCTCACACCCGTCAGAATAACCATCAGCAAAAACTACAAAGAATAAATGCTGAAGGTGCTGTGGAGAAATGCATACCCTCAACTTTAAGTGGGACGTAACCTGGAAAGAGCCACTAATGATAACAGAATGGAGGTATCTTTAAAAGGTAAACACTGAGCTAACATATGACCTAGCAGACCTATTCCTGGACCTATAACCGACGAAGACAGAATTGGAAGGACACAGGCAGGCAAATCTGCAATGCATACTATTATAATAGCCAATATATGGAAGTAACCAAAAATTCCACTGACAAATGGGTGGACAAAGAAGAACTGCTACATGTACAGATGGAATATGAGCTAGTGAAAAAATGAAACAATGCCATTTGCAGCATCATAGATGAGTCTAGAGGTAATCACACACCTTGTAGTAAGTGAGAAAGTGAAAGACACATATCCTATCATATCAGATATAGGTGTTAGCTAAAAATTGATACAAACGAAGATATTTCCACAGAGAAAGGCAATCACAGATTCATTAAAGAAACTTATGGTTCACCAGATGGAAAGGTGTGAGGATTGGATACATTACCATATTGAGGTTAACAGAGAGATACAAACACATGTGAAACATATAATCACCAAAGACCTACAGAATACCAAGAGAAGACTACTCTACATTGTGTCATAACCTACATGGGAAAAGGATCTGAAGAAGAATAGATATATGTATATGTGTGAAAGAACCATATCTTGCACACCTAGAACAAACAAAACATTGTAATCAAGTTTGCTGTGATAAAAAATAAAACTTATCTTAAAAATACGAACAAGAAATAATGAGACATAAACTTAAAGGGCTTTTTCCTCGCACATTCCATTCTAATTTGCCGCCTAGACCACCACTTCCAGTAAGGCTCTGTTGCCATAGTAACCAGATTTGGTAAAGGAGAAATGCTGCCTCCTTGTGGCCTTTTCCCGCAAGAGCGGCTTTAAACCCACAGTTAATGGTCACTTAAAATTCACAAGGATTCAGGGCTGTAAAGGACACCTGCCGTCAAAAATTGTGCTGAGGTAGGGAACGGACAAAAAAATTTAATACAGGCAAATTTTTCAATAAAATACTATGAAGAGGTAAGTATTACTCACTGTCTTTAAAAAAAAGGAGAATGGATTATGGCTCAACCTCAGGAATTATTAGACTCATGCAATCTAATCAACAAAAAGGTTTCCAATCACACAGGTCGACTGACCATCAGCAAAAAGTCTACAAACCATAAATGCTGATGCGGTTGTAGAGAATTGTGTATCCTCTAGCTGCTTGTGAGATGCAAAGTGGTTAACAGCCAGTAATGAGAACAGAAAAGAGCTGTGTTTAAAAGTAAAAATGGAGGTACCATTCAATCCAGCAGGCGCACCATTGGACCTCTCACCTGAGAAGACAAGTATCGAGAAGACACAGGTTGCAAAAGCTGCAGTGCAGCATTATTCACAATAGCCAAGGCAGTGAAGCGATAAAAATGTCCATCAACAAGTGAATGGATATAGAATAAGTGGCCCAGGTACACAATGGAATATTAGCCATGGAAAACAATGAAACCCTGCTCTTTGAGGCACCACAAATGAGCCTGGAGATAATCACAAATCATGAGGTAAGTCAGAAAGCAAAAGACTTATATCCTATGATATCACTTATAGGCGTTATCTAATAACTGACACAAATGAACACAATTCACAGAGAAATACACTCACAAACTTAGAAAACCAACTTTGCTCATCTAAAGGGAAAGGTGGGGGGAATGGATAAATGAAGATTAGTGTTACTATATGATATGGATATGATCCAAATACATATTATATACATATTACAAAAAGACCGACCATATAACAAGGGAAGTCTACAGAACACTGTAATAATTTACATGGGAAGAGGATCTCTACATAAATAGATATAAATAATGTGTAAATGAACCAGAGTTTGTACACCTTGGACAAACAACATTCTAACCATTACCCTGATTTAAAAAATTAAAACAACGAAAAAGAATTAATCAGATATAAACTTATGGGGCGTTTTCCAGCCCATTCCATTCAAATTTACAACCTAGGAAAACGACTTCCAGAACGGCTCTGCTGCCCTAGTAACCAGATTTGGTAATGGAGAAATGCTGCTGCCTTGTGGCCGTTTCGAACAACAGCAGCTTAAACCTAGTGCTAATGGTCCCTAAATATTCACACTCATTGCAGGCCTGTAAATGACACCTACATTTCAAAACAATCCTGGGGTTGAAAATTGACCAAAAAATTCAAAAGAGGGCAACGTTCCAGGCAGACACTTTCAAGACGGATATTGTACTCACACTTTTTTTTCTTTTTTCTTTTAACAGAAAAGAAAAAGGTGTGGAAAAATGATGAATTTTAGAATATTTAACGACATGCATACCCATATTACAAATACCTATCAGCTCACAGCAGTCAGAATGGCCATTAGCAAAAATTCTGCAAAAAATAAATGCTGAAGGGATTGTGGAGAAATGCGTACCCTCGGTTGTAAGGGGGGGCATGTTAAGAGCCACTAATGAAAACACAATGTGGGTGCTTTGAAAAGGGAAACATTGAGCTACCAGTCAATCAATCAAAACCACTGCTGGACCTATCACCTGAGAAAATGAGAATCAAAAAGTCACAGGTTGGCAATCCTTCACTCCAGCAATATTTACCATAGCCAACACTTGGAAGCAATGAAAATGTCCATCAACCGAGGAATGCACCAAGAAGAAGTGGTCCATGTACACAATGGAATGTTACTCCAATACTAAATATAAATTAAATTAAAAAAAAAAACAAACAAAAGTAAGGAGACATCAGCATTTGTGGGTTTATCCGGGCACATTGCACTCTAATTTATAACCGAGGAACACCGCAGGCCGGAAGGTCTGTTTCCCTAGTTACCAGAGTGGGGAAGGTAGAAAGGCTGTCACCCTCTGGCCGTTACCTGCAAAAGCAGCTTTAAAGCCTGTGCTAATGGTCACTTCATATGAACAAGTAATGCAGGGCTGTAAATGAAAACTGCCCTCAAAATGTCTCGAGGGAGGTAATGGCCAAAAATTTTCAAAATGTGACACATACTTTAAGAAAACACCTTGAAGAACTAAGCTGTAATCACTGTTTGATAAATAAAAAGGACATGCTTTAAAGCTCAATTTCAACAGATTATGGGACACATAAAAATTCAACCACAAAGTGGTATCAGCTCACACCTGTCAGAATAACCCTCAGCAAGAAAACTACAAACAATAAATACTGAAGGTGTTTTGGAGAAATGCATACCCTCAACTTTAATTTGGACGTAACCTGGAAAGAGCCACTAATGAGAACTGAATGGTGGTGCCTTTAAAACGTACACACTGAGTTACCATATGATACAGCAGGCCCACTCCTTGGACTATAACATAAGAAGATAGAACTGGAAAGACACAGGCAAGCAAATGTGTATTGCAGCAGTATTACAATAGCCAAGACATGGAGACAACCAAAAAGTCCATCAAGCGGTGCATGGCCAAAGAAGAACTGGTACACGTACAGATGGAATATTAGCCAGGGAAAAAAATAAAACAATGCCATTTGCAGCACCATGTATGATTCTTGAGGTAATCATGCAAATTGTCCTAAGTCAGAAAGCAAAAGACACATATCCTATAATATCACTTATAGGTCTTAGCTAAAAATTGATACCAATGAAGATATTTCCACAGAGAAATGCAATCACAGATTCACTAAACTAACTTATGGTTCACCAAATGGAAAGGTGTGCGGATTGGATACATTAGGATATTGGGGTTAACATAGATATAGAAACAAATGTGAAATGTGTAATCACCAAAGACCTACGTAATACCAAAAGAAGATTACTCAACATTGTATCATAACCTACATGGGAAAATGATCCAAAGAAGAATAGATATATGTATATGCTTAAAAGAACCACATCTTGCACACCTAGAAGAAACAAAACATTTTAATCAAATTTACTCTGATAAAAAATAAAAATTAAATTAAAAAAAGAACAAGAAGTAATGAGAAATAAACTTAAGGGGCTTTTTGCTGGCACATTGCATTCTAATTTACAACCAGAACATGACTTCCATTAAGGCTCTGTCATAACTAATAAAGCAGCTTTATAATCAATGTTGAAGGTAGCTTAAAAGAAGTCTCACTAATTATTGATAGTAACAAGAAAACAAAGGAAAGTAAAAATCTCACTGCAAAAAGTATACATAGAGTAAGTCAAGGTAGATCAAACACTTATTAAACTTCTGTAAAGAATAAAAGACAACAGTAGTATGTTTTTTTTAAAAAGAGAGGGCCCAAATAAATCTGAAATGAAAGAGTTGATGTTACAACAGACCCCACAGAAATACAAAGTATCCTAAGATACACACAGGGTAACTCAGGGCTCAGACTGGACAGAGCCCACTCTCCAGTCCCCTGTACATGACTTACAGGAGCCTCAGGAACTGAGGAGGGGGTCCCTGAGGAGAGGCTCAAGATAGAATATGGTAGGCATTAACATGGCTCCATTCATTTTAAACATGCCTGAACTACATTCACACGAGATGATTTTGTCCTGTATGTACATCGGCACCTCTAGTCGGAACTGCAGATCTTTGACTTCACCACCTCTACTGACAGCATTAGCTTCACCTGCTGTGGACCGTCTCCTATAGGATTTCTAAAACCACAAAGCATCGAAGCTTCACAGGACCCAGAGTCTGTACGACTCCACGCAGAGTCTCAGAGTCTCAACTCCACTCAGATACTCCACTCTTGGAGGGCACACACAAAGTAGTGAGCACATCAGAACCCAGGGGAAGGAGCAGTGACCCCGTAGGAGAATGACCAGAACTACCTGATAGTTTTAGAGGGACTCCTGCAGAGGCAGGTGGTAGCTGTGGCTGTGGCTCACCGTGAGGACAATGACACTGGCAGCAGAAGTTCTGGGAAATACTCCTTGGTGTGAGCCCTCCCAGAGTCCGCCATTAGCGCCACCAAGAGCAAGGTAGGCTCCAGTGTTGGGTCACCTCAGGCGAAACTACCAACAGGGAGGAAACCCAGCCCCATGCATCAGCAGATAAGTGGATTAAACATTTTATTAAAGTTTTATTTAATCTGCAGACAAGCAGATTAAAGCTTTGCCCACCAAAGCAACACCCAGCTCTACCCACCACCAGTCCCTCCCATCAGGAAGCTTGCACAAGCCTCTAAGATAGACTCATCCACTGGAGAGCAGAAAGCAGAAGCAAGAAGAACTACAATTCTGCAGCCTGTGGAAGGAAAACCACATTCACAGAAAGATAGACAAAATGAAAAGGCAGAGGACTTTATACCAGATTAAGGAACAAGATAAAACCCTAGGAAAAAAAAACGAAATGAGGTGGAGATAGGGAACCTTCCAGAAAAAGAATTCAGAATAATGATAGTGAACATGATCCAAGACCTTGGCAAAAGAATGGAGGCAAAGATCGAGAAGATGCAAGAAATGCTTAACAAAGACCTAGAAGAATTAAGGAGCAAACACCTAGAAGAATTAAAGAACACACAAACAGAGGTGAACAATATAATAACTGAAATGAAAAATACACTAGAAGGAATCAGTAGCAGAATAACTGTGGCAGAAGAACGGATAAGTGACCTGGAAGACAGAAAGGTGGAAATCACTGCCATGGAACAGAATAAAGAAAAAGAATGAAAATAAATGAAGACACCTTAAGAGTCCTCTGGGACAACATTAAACGCAACAACATTCACATCATAGGGGTCCCAGAAGGAGGAGAGAGAGAGAAAGGACCCGAGAATACATTTGAAGAGATTATAGTCGAAAACTTCCCTAGCATGGGAAAAGAAATAGCCACCCAAGTCCAGGAAGTGCAGAGAGTCCCAGTCAGGATAAATCAAAGGAGAAAAATGCCAAGACACATAGTAACCAAATTGACAAAAATTGAAGACAAAGAAAAATTATTGAAAGCAACAAGGGAAAAATGACAAATAACATACAAGGGAACTCCCATAAGGATAACAGCTGATTTCTCAGCAGAAAATCTACAAGCCAGAAGGGAGTGGCATAAATTTAAAGTGATGAAAGGGAAGAAGCTACAACCAAGAGTACTCCACCCAGCAAGGATCTCATTCAGATTTGACAGAGAAATCATAAGCCCTACGGACAAGCAAAAGCTAAGAGAATTCAGCACCATGAAACCAGCTCTACACCAAATGCTAAAGGAACTTCTCTAAGTGGGAAACACAGGAGAAGAAAAGGACCCACCAAGACAAACCCATAACAATTAAGAAAATAGTAATAGGAACATACATATCAATAATTACCTTAAACGTGAATGGATTAATTTTCCAACTAAGAGACACAGGCTCTCTGAATGGATACAAAAACAAGACCCATATATATGCTGTCTACAAGAGACCCATTTCAGACCTAGGGACACATACAGACTGAAAGTGAGGCGATGGAAAAATATATTCTATGCAAATGAAAATCAAAAGAAACCTGGAGTAGCAATACTCATATCAGATAAAATAGACTTTAAAATAAAGAATGTTACAAGAGACACGGAAAGACACTACATAATGGTCAAGGGATCAATCCAAGAAGAAGATATAACAATTATAAATATATATGTGCCCAACATAGGAGCACCTCAATACATAAGGCAACTGCTAACAGCTATAAAAGAGGAAATCAACAGTAACACAATAATAGCAGGGGACTTTAACAGCTCACTTACACCAGTGGAGATCATCCAGACAGAAAATTAATAAGGAAACACAAGCTTTAAATGACACAATAGACCAGATATAGTTAATTGATATTTATAGGACATTCCATCCAAAAACAGCAGATTACACGTTCTTCTCAACTGCACACGGAACATTCTCCAGGATAGATCACATCTTGGGTCACAAATAAAGCCTCAGTTAATTTAAGAAAACTGAAATCATATCAAGCAGCTGTTCCGACCACAATGCTATGAGATTAGAAATCAATAACAGGGACAAAACCGTAAAAAACACAAACACATGTAGGCTAAACAATACGTTACTAAATACCCAAGAGATCACTGAAGAAATAAAAGAGGGAATCAAAAACTACCTAGAGACAAATGACAACAAAAACACGATGATCCAAAACCTATGGGATGCAGCAAAAGCAGTTCTAAGAGGGAAGTTTATAGCAATACAAGCCTACCTCAAGAAACAAGAAAAATCTCAAATAAACAATCTAACCTTACACCTAGAGGAACTAGAGAAAGAAGAACAAAACCCAAAGTTAGTAGAATGAAAGAAATCATAAAGATCAAAGCAGAAATAAATGAAATAGAAGCAAAGAAAACGAAAGCAAAGATCAATAGAACTAAAAGCCGGTTCTTTGAGAAGATAAACAAAAATGATAAACCTTTAGCCAGACTCAAGAAAAAGAGGGAGAGGAATCAAATCAACAAAATTAGAAGTGAATAAGGAGAAGTTACAACAGACACCACAGGAATACAAAGCATCCTAAGAGACTACTACAAGCAACTCTGTGCCAATAAAATGGACAACCTGGAAGAAATGGACAAATTCTTAGAAAGGGATAAACTTCCAAGACTGAACCAGGAAGAAATAGAAAATATGAACAAACCTATCACAAGCAATGAAATTGAAACTGTGATTAAAAATCTTCCAACAAACAAAAGTTGAGAACCAGATGGCATCACAGGTGAATTCTGTCAAACATTTAGAGAAGAGCTAACACCCAACCTTCTCAAATTCTTCAAAACAATTGCAGGGGAAGGAACACTCCCAAACTCATTGTATGAGACCACCGTTAACCTGATACCAAAACCAGACAAAGATACTACAAGGAAAGAAACTTATAGACCAATATCACTGATGAATATAGATGTAAAAATCCTCAACAAAATACTAGCAAATAGAATCGAACAACACATTAAAAGGATCATACACCATGATCAAGTGGGGTTTATCCCAGGGATGCAAGGATTCTTCAATATACACAAATCAATGTGATACACCATATTAACAAATTGTAGAATAAAACCATATGATCATCTCAATAGATGCAGGAAAAGATTTGGAGAAAATTCAACACCCATTTATGATAAAAACTCTGCAGAGTGTGGGCATAGAGGGAAACTACCTCAACATAATAAAGGCCATATATGACAAACCCACAGCAAACATCATTCTCAATGGTGAAAAACTGAAAACGTTTCCTCTAAGATCAGGAACAAGACGAGGATGTCCACTCTCACCACTACTATTCAACATAGTTTTGGAAGTCCTAACCATGGCAACCAGAGAAGAAAAAGAAATAAAAGGAATACAAAAAGGAAAAGAAGAAGTAAAATTGTCACTGTTTGCAGATGACATCATATCATAGATAGAGAATCCTAAAGATGCCACCAGAAAACCACTGGAGCTAATCAATGAATTTGGTAAAGTTGCAGGATACATAATTAATGCACAGAAATTGCTTGCATTCCTATACACTAACAATGAAAGAACAGAAAGAGAAATTAAGGAAACAATCCCATTACCACTGCAACAAAAATAAAATACCTAGGAATAAACCTACCTAAGGAAGTAAAATACCTGTACTCAGAAAACTATAAGACACTGATGAAAGAAATCAAAGATGATATAAACAGATGGAGACATGTACCATGTTCTTGGATTAGAAGAATCAATATTGTGAAAATGACTATACTACCCAAAGCAATCTACAGATTCAATGCAATCCCTATCAAAATACCTTTGGCGTTTACTACAGAACTAGAAAAAAAAATCGTAAAATGTGTAGGGAGACACAAAAGACCCCAGAGAGCCAAAGCAGTCTTGAGGGGAAAAAAAAAGAGCTGGAGGAATCAGACTTCCAGACTTCAGACTATATTACAAAGCTACAGTAATCAAGATAATATGGTACTGGCACAAAAACACAAATATAGATCAATAGAACAGGATAGAAAGCACAGAGATAAACCCACGTACCTATGGTCCACTAATCTATGACAAAGGAGGCAAGGGTATACAATGGAGAAAAGACAGTGTCTTCAGTAAGTGGTGCTGGGAAAACTGGACAGCTACATGTAAAAGAATGAAATTATGACACTCCCTAACACCATACACAAAAATAAACTCAAAATGGATTAGAGACCTAAATGTAAGACCAGCCACTATAAAACTCTTAGAGGAAAACATAAGCAGAACAGTCTATGACATAAATCACAGCAAGATCCTTTTTGACCCACCTCCTAGAGAAATGGAAATAAAAACAAAAATAAAAAAAATGGGACTTAATGAAATTTAAAATCTTTTGCACAGTAAAGGAAAACATAAGCAAGATGAAAAGACAACCATCAGAATGGGAGAAAATATTTTCAAATGAAGTAAATGGCAAAGGATTAACCTCCAAGGAGCAGCTCCTGTAGCTCAATATCACAAAACAAAACAACCCAATCCAAAAATGGGCAGAAGACCTAAATAGACATTTCTCCAAAGAAGATATACAGGTTGCCAACAAACACATGAAAGGATGTTGAACATCACTAATTATTAGAGAAATGCAAATCAAAACTACAATGAGGTATCACCTCACACCAGTCAGAATGGCCATCATCAAAAAATCTACCAACAATAAATGCTGGAGAGGCATTTATTGGAGAAAAGGGAAGGCTCTTGCACTGTTGGTGGGAATGTAAATTGATATAGCCACTAGGGAGAATGGTATGGGGGTCCTTAAAAACTAAAAATAGAACAACCGTACAAGCCAGCAATCCCACTACTGGACATTTACCCTGAGAAAACCATAATTCAAAAAGAGTCAAGTACCACAATGTTCATTGTAGCTCTATTTACAATAGCCAGGTCATGGAAGCAACCTAAATGCCCATAGACAGACAAATGGAAAAGATATGGTACATATATAAAATGGAATATTACTCAGCCATAAAAAGGAACGAAATTGGGTCATTTGTAGAGACGTGGCTAGATCTAGAGACTGTCATACAGAGTGAAGTAAGTCAGAAAGAGAAAAACAAATATCATATTTAAGCGCATACATGTGGAACCTAGAAAAATGGTACAGATGAACCGGTTTGCAAGGCAGAAATAGAGACACAGATGTAGAGAACAAATGTATGGACACCAAGGGGGGAAAGTGGCAGGGTGGTAGTGGTGGGATGAATTGCGAGCCTGGGGTTGACATATATACACTTATATGTATAAAATAGATAACCAATAAGAACCTGCTGTATAAAAAAATGAATAAAATAAAATTAAAAATTAAAACATGAATAATATTTTTTAAAAAATAAAACAGAAAAAAAGTTATTTCCTTCCCATAGACGTATTTATATGAATGAATTATTTCCATGCTTATATCTATAAATACAAAAAGAGGAATAAAACCTACCTTGAAACAAAAAAGAAAAAAAAAAAAAAAAAACAGAACCCACTGGTCATACAGAGGAAAACCCTATCAGGGCACTTGCTCCAGTGGTAAACAATTCTGAAGTTGGTCAGAGGTGGGGAATCGTCTCCATGCAGCCAGCAGCCCCCCCCCGCAAGGAGCGTCCTCATTGCAAAGCTGGGGGACCGTGAGGAGGCGTCTCTGAGTAAACGTGAGCTGAGCCCCAGGCCAGCTGCTGCTGAACTTTTCCCACCCTTCCCAGGTAAAACACCTGAATGTGTGCAAAGACTTTAAAGCCTAGAGGAAGGGGCTTGGAGTCACACCAGCGACAGCACGCAGGACAACTTGGTGCCTGCAGGCCAGCCAGGATGGTCCTGGACCCAGGCGCTCTTCTGGAAGCTTTCCATTTCCCTGCCTGAGGTACCCCTCCTGTCCCGGCCCCCCCTGCTTTTTTCCTTCCTCACCTCTGCCCGGGGAGAAATTCCATCAGCAGGTATGGGTGACACATCCTCTTCTTTAGCAGGTGGCAGCCCGGCAACTCCTGCAGAAAGTCCAGCAGAGCCCCACTCACACGGGGCCACTCATAGAGCCGTGGGCGCTACTCCCTCCCACCAGCAAAACCCCGAGACTGCTGACGGGGCAGAGAATATGGCGTCGGGCACAGCTGCAGAGGCTTTTGTTGCCTGGAGCGGTGTTTATATTGACCTCAACCCAGGCACACCTGGGAAGGGCTGGCTGGCAGGGTCAGGCTGCCCAGGTCAGCCAATCCTCGCCCCTCAGGGGCTCAGAGTTGCAGAAAATGGGCTTTGCTGCACCGGCCAGGTCCAAGGAACAGATGTAGGGTCCTGAGAGTCAGGATAGACAAGGGGCGGCAGCCCTGGCTTGTTTTCTAATCATTTTATCTGGTCCATGAGTGGGAGACAACTTCAAGAAGACCCTCTCCTAATGAGAGGAACCCAGGAGTCAGGGAGAGGAGGGTTGGTGGATGGAGACAGAGGCCTGGTGCCCTGGCTGCAGTGGGAGCCCCTGGAAGACCAGGCAGAGGGAGGCCGCACAGAGAGAAGCCTAGGCTCACAGACCTGTCGGAGCTGATGTTTGTTAGTTCAAGCCCTGCTCTGAGGTGCTCTGTGTCAGCTCTGAGCGACAGGTGTGCTGGGGGTGCTCTGCAATGAGGGCTATGTGCACGGTTCCTGTGTGCCCAGCCCTGCCGGGGTACCTGTCCAGGGGAGCTCCATATCCAGGGAGGGGCCTGCCCACGAGAGCCCCGTGAGTTGCTGGGTACATGCCCAGGTGAGCTCCATATCCTGGGAGGGGCCTGACCAGAGAGCCCCGTGGGCTGCTGGGTACCTGCCCAGGTGAGCTCCATATCCTGGGAGGGGCCTGACAATGAGAGCCCCGTGTGCTGCTGGGTACCTGCACAGGTGAGCACCACATCTTGGGAGGGGCCTGACCATGAGAGCCCCGTGGGCTGCTGGGTACCTGCCCAGGTGAGCTCCATATCCTGGGAGGGTCCTGACAATGAGAGCCCCGTGTGCTGCTGGGTACCTGCACAGGTGAGCACCACATCTTGGGAGGGGCCTGACCATGAGAGCCCCGTGGGCTGCTGCGTACCTGCCCAGGTGAGTTCCATATCTTGGGAGGGGCCTGACCATGAGAGCCCCGTGGGCTGCTGGGGCAGGACAGTCAGTGAAGCCACAGAGGATATACATCCAGTAGTTCCTAATTCCTATACCCTGCTGGTCATTCTGCCATCCACCAGGACATGGTATTCTGTATTAGACTTCAATGATTCCTTCTTCTGTATTCCATTAGTCCCAGAGTCACAAGAAATTTTGGCTATGAGTGGCAGGACTCAACGTACAACAAAAACAATACTGCTGGGCCGTCCTGCCCCAGGGGTTCAAAAATTCCCACACCATCTTTGGGGAAACATTAGCTAAAGCCCTAAAAGATCTACCTCGGGAGAAGGGAACCCTCCTTCAATATGCAGACGACATTCTGATCGCCAGCCCTACTAAGGAGGCCTCTGGACTACCTAGCCAATACAAGATAGAAGGTGTCCAAGAAAAAGGCTCAAATATCACAGACTAAGGTGACCTGCCTGGGCTTCATTCTCACAGAAGATCGGAGAAGCCCATCCCAGGAAAGGGAAGAAGCCATTTTCAGCCTCACCCTTCCTAAAACTAGAAGACAGCTTAGGGGTTCCTGGGGAGACCGGGGTTTGCTGCATCTGGATCCCTAACTACAGTCTAATACCTGGGCCTCTATATGAAACACTGAAAGGAAAAGATGATGATCCTTTTGAATAGAATCCAGAAGCGGCCTTTCAAGAAAGGAAAGAGCAGTCAATTCAGACCCTTGCCCTGGACCTCCCTAATTTACGTAAACCCTTTGACTTTACATTCCTGGTCGAAGGTGAATCGCCCTTGGAGTATTAGTGCAAAAACTGGGACCACTTGAAATGGAACAACGCAAGAATGCCCTCCAGGCATTGGCCAGCCACCCCATCCGACCAGGATACTGGGGGTATCTAAAAACCTGGAAATGAGCAGCCCGCAAGGCCAGCTCCCTCCTAAGGGTAAAGGACGCCACTTGGTGTTCCTAACCACCCACCATGCCCTGAAGTTGCAGGGATCGCTCCGTGGGCACAATGACCTCGAGTGAGGAGGCCCTCCAACTCCAACCTCCAGAGAGACAACCTGGGGCAACGGGCCCCCATGACGACTCTTGTTACCATTACTTGACCTGGAGCGTCTCTCGGAAAACCACAAGAGTGTGCCCCAAAAGAACAGACTATTGCTTGCAGGACTTACTGCACCCAGAGCGGAGCTAATAAACTTGGCAGTGGAACCGTAAATAACGCTGCCACCATAGAAAAGCCTACAGACACCACGGTGACGGCGACCAATGAGACCAGCTGGACTCCTGGCTACTTCAAAAGGCCGTTGACTGAGTGGCCGTCATGGTCCTGGATCACCACCGGCCCTGGACTGTCTGGGAGTTGAGCAGGCAGGGCTCTGAACACCTGGTGCTGTTTGTATGTTAATTCAGTGGCCTAACTGAAGAAAGCGCAGACTACTGGTCAGAGCATCTAGGCTGGCAGAAACCGTCAGCCTAAGGGGGCCGAACCAGTGTGGAGCAGGGTAAAACCGGCCCCCCCAGCGTCCCTGCGCATCTCTTTCCTGGACCCTTAAAGGTCATTAGAATCTATAAAACTTCCAACGCTGGTGCTCAGGCAGACGAGCAGTGAGGGAGGAGGCCTGGGAACAATCAACCTCACCTGGAGGCTGCTGGGGAGAAGTCCTGCCCCTCCCCCCGGGTATGAGGACACCCAACTCAGCACGAAGCATTTACAGAAGAGGTGTCTGCACCGTCAGCGCCCCAAGAATGTGGAATGGGACAAGAGGCAGAGGAGGGGTTTGTCACCGCAAAGCCCATTAAAAATTCCTGGGAGATAAAAATAGAATCTGGGCAATAAAATAAAGTCTAACCATTTTTTCCTTTGTGCTTTTTCTAATTTCACTTGTTCCTAGCTTTCCACAGGCAGAGGTCCCACACCCGACACTTCAGACCCGATTTCCTAGTGCAAGATGGCTGGGAAGACACCTCAGCTCTCCGGGCCCCGTGCAGACTCCGCCACATAGAGCCTGAGCCCCAGCCAACCCGGCCCTCGAGAGCTCCGCCCCGTCCCTCCCGCTGACACTGACGAGATCCCTATACAGCAGCCCGGCCCACAGCCCGCGGGGGAGCGCACGCTCTCACCTCTCCATTCTCTGATCAAAATATAAAGTTTTCCTTTGCTTCTGAACCAAACTCAGTCTCGATCTGTTGGCTCCAATGACACTGGGCAGGGGGACCCTTGTTGGGGCCCACTCAGCAGGATCAGTAACAGAATTTGAGAACATTGTAACTTCAAAGAATAGATGCGTGAGCCAAACTGTTATTAACATAGAGCAGTGTATAAGGCTCGTGTAAAATAAGATGTTTCTAACACTTCCATTTGATATTTCCATCACTTTATTATAAGCAAGTTCAGTGGAGGGGTTTGTCGTATTTGTCAGGTCAACATTAGAGAAATGCAGTGATTTCTTTCCAAGGATGTGGATCTACTAATCTTGGCTGAAGGTTCAATATTGTTTTGAATGATTTTCCATTGAAAATGATACCTCTCTTTCAGCTCCTGGATTTCTGTGAAGTATAAAATCTTATATATTTTATTACCAAAGGGTAAAGGTGGGAGGAGGGATAAAGTAAGAGTTTCGGATTAACATATACACACTTCTATGTATAAAATATATCATCAACAAGGAACTACTGTATAGCACAGGGAACTATACTCAATATTTTGTAATAACCCCTAAGGGGAAATAATCTGAAAAACAATAGATATCTATATCGAAATCATGTATCAACTACAGATAAAAAGGAACCTAAAGGAGGCCGATGG
>NW_027175610.1:0-94000 GCF_028021215.1 Eschrichtius robustus
TTCCTCCAGATTGGGAAACTAGAGTGGCATATGCCTGTCCAAACATCTAGGGCTTGTGTCTCATTCCATCCCCCCATTCCCCTTCTTCACCCGGAAAATTCCAAGCTGTGCAAAACTGGCTGTTGAGTGTGCTGCCTTCCCAAAGTGGGGAGACTCTAAGGAAAGGAGTTGGAGGGGGGACCCGAATACCAGGAGACATGGAGATGAGGTGACTTTTCCAAACTCTTCCCGATCAGAAGGTGTACGATCCTCTGGATGTGCCATGCATGTTTTAGCTGTAGGAAGGGTCCCCTGAACCAGGAGATATGGGAACCATGGAATGGGGGCCAGGCAGTATTACTGTAAAAGGGCTGCATTTGTTGACCCATGCTCACCAAGCCTCTCAGACTGAAGAGTGTAGAGCCCTTAGGTCCCATCCAGCTGTGTGTCTAGATGTGGTCAGTCCAGGTTGCATCACAGCCCCTGAACAAATTTTGTAAGAATTTCTCTCTCTCTCACTGTCTTTTTTTTTGTTCTTGATATTTAATTTTATAATGGGGTATAGCTAATTTTCAATACTGTGTTTCTTGCTGCTCTACATCTATTCAGTTGACTCACTTAAAGAGAGACATCAATAAATTCTTTTACAGATCCTAACTAGTCTTGTATATTCTTTTCCAGTGACAACAGTGTGCTGAGCCCAGTTCTGTGAGCTATAAAGTAGGTCCTGTCGATCACTTATTTTGTTTATGGAACAGTATCTGTGCAAATTTCAACCCCCTGATTTATGCATCACCCCACCCCACCTTTCTCCTTTAGCAGACATAACTGTGGTTTTTAAACGTGTGACTCTGTTTCTGTTTTGTAATTCAGTTCAAGTGTAGCGGTTTTTACATTCCCTCTATAAGTGATAGCTTATGATAAGTGTCTTTTTCTGTGTGACTTATTTCACTTAGAATCATCGTACCTAACTCCACTCATCTTGCTTCTACTAGCCTTATGACATTGATTTCATGTCTGAGTGATATTCCATTGTACATAAGGACCACAACTTCTTTATCCATTTTTCTCTTTCCTGGGATATTTAAGGTGTCATGAAGTGGAGGTTCTTGTCAACAGAGCAGCCCTAAACTTTCCGGTGCCTGTGTCTTGCTGATTTTTAGTTTTTCCAATTTATACGCCCATGAGTGGACGTGCCCTATGCTCCCTAAGCTGTTTTTTTTCGATGTTTCAGGACACAACGTACACTTCTCCAGAGTGGCTGTTGGCAATTTACATCCCGCCCATCAGTGTAGCAAGGCTGCCATTTCTCCATGGCCTGTCCTGCATTTCTGGTTTTGACACTTTTTGCAGCATGGCCCTTTTCACCGATGGGAAGCGAGACTTCTTTGTAGCGCTGATTTGCCTTTCCAGGTTGCTTGGTTGGCCAAAAAGGGCGTATGCGTTTTTTCCTGAATATATTCAGGAAAAAAACGCATACGCCCTTTTTGGCCAAGGGCATCATTGTCGACGTTTTGCCGCTTTTCATGTGCTTTAAAGGCGATTCGTATCTACCTCCTGAAATCTGTTTCCTGCAATTCTGCCTTGCTTTCAAATCCTCTTCGTTGCCTTCCCTCAATATATCTGTGGATGAGAGTTATCATTTATAACTCTGCGGGTTTGTGAATTGCAGTTTCCCTGAGCTCCATTTTTCAACTGTCTTTTTTGGGAGCTGGCCGCAAAAGCGCGGGATTGCCTCAGGCCCTATTCTGCTTCTGGGTGGCAGGCTGAGCCTGTGGTTAATTCTTCTTCCTGTTGGGAAAATAGAGTGACCTGTGCCTGTCCCAACACCTAGATCTAGTCTCTCATTGGTTGCCCCTCTTCCCGTTCATCCTCAGGACAAATTGCAACCTGTAGGGAACAGGAGGTTAAAGGTGCTGATTCTCCAAGTAGGGAGATTGCTAGTAAAGTAGCTGGAATGGCGAAACCGAGCACAAGGAGATGAGAAATGAGGTGCGTTTTAGAAACCTTTCAAAATCACACGGTGTACCATCTTCTGGGTTTCTCATGCATGTTTTCGATGTAGGAAGATGCCCTTGAACCTGGAGATTTGGGACCCATGGGATGGGTACCACGCAGTATTACTTTAAAGGGTCTGCGTTTGCTCACCCAACCTCACCCAACCTCTCAGCCCCAAGAGTGTCCACCCTTATGTCTCATCCAGCTGTGGGTCTTGATATGGTCAATCCAGGTTGCATCACAGCCTCTGAACGAATTTTGTAAGAATTTCTCTCTCTTTCACTGTCTTTGTTTTATGGGTTTTTAAAAGTAATTTATTTTTATAATGGGGTTTAGCTGCTTTTCATGGCTGTGTTTATGCGGCTTTACACCCACTTGACTCACTTCCAGAGAGATATCAATACATAGGTTTTAAGATTCTTACTAATCACATATATTCTTGTGTGGTGAATAGGGGGTGTTGAGTCCAGTTCACTGAGCAAGGAGTAGGTCTTGTCTATTACATATTGGGTGTATGGAACGGTATCTGAGCGAATTTGAAACCCTTGTTTTATGCATCACCCCACCTCACCATTCCCGTTAAGCAGCCATAGTGTGTTTTCTAAACGTGTGACTCTGTTCTGTTTTGTAATTCAGTTCAAGTGTAGCGGTTTTTACATTCCCTCTATAAGTGATAGCTTATGATAAGTGTCTTTTTCTGTGTGACTTATTTCACTTAGAATCGTCGTACCTAACTCCACTCATCTTGCTTCTACTAGCCTTATGACATTGATTTCATGTCTGAGTGATATTCCATTGTACATAAGGACCACAACTTCTTTATCCATTTTTCTCTTTCCTGGGATATTTAAGGTGTCATGAAGTGGAGGTTCTTGTCAACAGAGCAGCCCTAAACTTTCCGGTGCCTGTGTCTTGCTGATTTTTAGTTTTTCCAATTTATACGCCCATGAGTGGACGTGCCCTATGCTCCCTAAGCTGTTTTTTTTCCATGTTTCAGGACACAACGTACACTTCTCCAGAGTGGCTGTTGGCAATTTACATCCCGCCCATCAGTGTAGCAAGGCTGCCATTTCTCCATGGCCTGTCCTGTATTTCTGGTTTTGACACTTTTTGCAGCATGGCCCTTTTGACCGATGGGAAGCGAGACTTCTTTGTAGCGCTGATTTGCCTTTCCAGGTTGCTTGGTTGGCCAAAAAGGGCGTATGCGTTTTTTCCTGAATATATTCAGGAAAAAACGCATACGCCCTTTTTGGCCAAGGGCATCATTGTCGACGTTTTGCCGCTTTTCATGTGCTTTAAAGGCGATTCGTATCTACCTCCTGAAATCTGTTTCCTGCAATTCTGCCTTGCTTTCAAATCCTCTTCGTTGCCTTCCCTCAATATATCTGTGGATGAGAGTTATTATTTATAACACTGCGGGTTTGTGAATTGCAGTTTCCCTGAGCTCCATTTTTCAACTGTCTTTTTTGGGAGCTGGCCGCAAAAGCGCGGGATTGCCTCAGGCCCTATTCTGCTTCTGGGCGGCAGGCTGAGCCTGTGGTTAATTCTTCTTCCTGTTGGGAAAATAGAGTGACCTGTGCCTGTCCCAACACCTAGATCTATTCTCTCATTGGTTGCCCCTCTTCCCGTTCATCCTCAGGACAAATTGCAACCTGTAGGGAACAGGAGGTTAAAGGTGCTGATTCTCCAAGTAGGGAGATTGCTAGTAAAGTAGCTGGAATGGCGAAACCGAGCACAAGGAGATGAGAAATGAGGTGCGTTTTAGAAACCTTTCAAAATCACACGGTGTACCATCTTCTGGGTTTCTCATGCATGTTTTCGATGTAGGAAGATGCCCTTGAACCTGGAGATTTGGGACCCATGGGATGGGTACCACGCAGTATTACTTTAAAGGGTCTGCGTTTGCTCACCCAACCTCACCCAACCTCTCAGCCCCAAGAGTGTCCACCCTTATGTCTCATCCAGGTGTGGGTCTAGATATGGTCAATCCAGGTTGCATCACAGCCTCTGAACGAATTTTGTAAGAATTTCTCTCTCTTTCACTGTCTTTGTTTTACGGGTTTTTAAAAGTAATTTATTTTTATAATGGGGTTTAGCTGCTTTTCATGGTTGTGTTTATGCGGCTTTACACCCACTTGACTCACTTCCAGACAGATATCAATACATAGGTTTTAAGATTCTTACTAGTCACATATATTCTTGTGCGGGGAATAGGGGGTGTTGAGTCCAGTTCACTGAGCAAGGAGTAGGTCTTGTCTATTACATATTGGGTGTATGGAACGGTATCTGAGCGAATTTGAAACCCTTGTTTTATGCATCACCCCACCTCACCTTTCCTGTTAAGCAGCTATAGTGTGTTTTCTAAACGTGTGACTCTGTTCTGTTTTGTAATTCAGTTCAAGTGTAGCGGTTTTTACACTCCCTCTATAAGTGATAGCTTATGATAAGTGTCTTTTTCTGTGTGACTTATTTCACTTAGAATCGTCGTACCTAACTCCACTCATCTTGCTTCTACTAGCCTTATGACATTGATTTCATGTCTGAGTGATATTCCATTGTACATAAGGACCACAACTTCTTTATCCATTTTTCTCTTTCCTGGGATATTTAAGGTGTCATGAAGTGGAGGTTCTTGTCAACAGAGCAGCCCTAAACATTCCGGTGCCTGTGTCTTGCTGATTTTTAGTTTTTCCAATTTATACGCCCATGAGTGGATGTGCCCTATGCTCCCTAAGCTGTTTTTTTTCCATGTTTCAGGACACAACGTACACTTCTCCAGAGTGGCTGTTGGCAATTTACATCCCGCCCATCAGTGTAGCAAGGCTGCCATTTCTCCATGGCCTGTCCTGCATTTCTGGTTTTGACACATTTTGCAGCATGGCCCTTTTGACCGATGGGAAGCGAGACTTCTTTGTAGCGCTGATTTGCCTTTCCAGGTTGCTTGGTTGGCCAAAAAGGGCGTATGCGTGTTTTCCTGAATATATTCAGGAAAACACGCATACGCCCTTTTTGGCCAAGGGCATCATTGTGGACGTTTTGCCGCTTTTCATGTGCTTTAAAGGCGATTCGTATCTACCTCCTGAAATCTGTTTCCTGCAATTCTGCCTTGCTTTCAAATCCTCTTCGTTGCCTTCTCTCAATATATCTGTGGATGAGAGTTATCATTTATAACTCTGCGGGTTTGTGAATTGCAGTTTCCCTGAGCTCCATTTTTCAACTGTCTTTTTTGGGAGCTGGCCGCAAAAGCGCGGGATTGCCTCAGGCCCTATTCTGCTTCTGGGCCGCAGGCTGAACCTGTGGTTAATTCTTCTTCCTGTTGGGAAAATAGAGTGACCTGTGCCTGTCCCAACACCTAGATCTATTCTCTCATTGGTTGCCCCTCTTCCCGTTCATCCTCAGGACAAATTGCAACCTGTAGGGAACAGGAGGTTAAAGGTGCTCATTCTCCAAGTAGGGAGATTGCTAGTAAAGTAGCTGGAATGGCGAAACCGAGCACAAGGAGATGAGAAATGAGGTGCGTTTTAGAAACCTTTCAAAATCACACGGTGTACCATCTTCTGGGTTTCTCAGGCATGTTTTCGATGTAGGAAGATGCCCTTGAACCTGGAGATTTGGGACCCATGGGATGGGTACCACGCAGTATTACTTTAAAGGGTCTGCGTTTGCTCACCCAACCTCACCCAACCTCTCAGCCCCAAGAGTGTCCACCCTTATGTCTCATCCAGGTGTGGGTCTAGATATGGTCAATCCAGGTTGCATCACAGCCTCTGAACGAATTTTGTAAGAATTTCTCTCTCTTTCACTGTCTTTGTTTTACGGGTTTTTAAAAGTAATTTATTTTTATAATGGGGTTTAGCTGCTTTTCATGGTTGTGTTTATGCGGCTTTACACCCACTTGACTCACTTCCAGACAGATATCAATACATAGGTTTTAAGATTCTTACTAGTCACATATATTCTTGTGCGGGGAATAGGGGGTGTTGAGTCCAGTTCACTGAGCAAGGAGTAGGTCTTGTCTATTACATATTGGGTGTATGGAACGGTATCTGAGCGAATTTGAAACCCTTGTTTTATGCATCACCCCACCTCACCTTTCCTGTTAAGCAGCTATAGTGTGTTTTCTAAACGTGTGACTCTGTTCTGTTTTGTAATTCAGTTCAAGTGTAGCGGTTTTTACACTCCCTCTATAAGTGATAGCTTATGATAAGTGTCTTTTTCTGTGTGACTTATTTCACTTAGAATCGTCGTACCTAACTCCACTCATCTTGCTTCTACTAGCCTTATGACATTGATTTCATGTCTGAGTGATATTCCATTGTACATAAGGACCACAACTTCTTTATCCATTTTTCTCTTTCCTGGGATATTTAAGGTGTCATGAAGTGGAGGTTCTTGTCAACAGAGCAGCCCTAAACATTCCGGTGCCTGTGTCTTGCTGATTTTTAGTTTTTCCAATTTATACGCCCATGAGTGGACGTGCCCTATGCTCCCTAAGCTGTTTTTTTTCCATGTTTCAGGACACAACGTACACTTCTCCAGAGTGGCTGTTGGCAATTTACATCCCGCCCATCAGTGTAGCAAGGCTGCCATTTCTCCATGGCCTGTCCTGCATTTCTGGTTTTGACACATTTTGCAGCATGGCCCTTTTGACCGATGGGAAGCGAGACTTCTTTGTAGCGCTGATTTGCCTTTCCAGGTTGCTTGGTTGGCCAAAAAGGGCGTATGCGTGTTTTCCTGAATATATTCAGGAAAACACGCATACGCCCTTTTTGGCCAAGGGCATCATTGTGGACGTTTTGCCGCTTTTCATGTGCTTTAAAGGCGATTCGTATCTACCTCCTGAAATCTGTTTCCTGCAATTCTGCCTTGCTTTCAAATCCTCTTCGTTGCCTTCTCTCAATATATCTGTGGATGAGAGTTATCATTTATAACTCTGCGGGTTTGTGAATTGCAGTTTCCCTGAGCTCCATTTTTCAACTGTCTTTTTTGGGAGCTGGCCGCAAAAGCGCGGGATTGCCTCAGGCCCTATTCTGCTTCTGGGCCGCAGGCTGAACCTGTGGTTAATTCTTCTTCCTGTTGGGAAAATAGAGTGACCTGTGCCTGTCCCAACACCTAGATCTATTCTCTCATTGGTTGCCCCTCTTCCCGTTCATCCTCAGGACAAATTGCAACCTGTAGGGAACAGGAGGTTAAAGGTGCTCATTCTCCAAGTAGGGAGATTGCTAGTAAAGTAGCTGGAATGGCGAAACCGAGCACAAGGAGATGAGAAATGAGGTGCGTTTTAGAAACCTTTCAAAATCACACGGTGTACCATCTTCTGGGTTTCTCAGGCATGTTTTCGATGTAGGAAGATGCCCTTGAACCTGGAGATTTGGGACCCATGGGATGGGTACCACGCAGTATTACTTTAAAGGGTCTGCGTTTGCTCACCCAACCTCACCCAACCTCTCAGCCCCAAGAGTGTCCACCCTTATGTCTCATCCAGCTGTGGGTCTATATATGGTCAATCCAGGTTGCATCACAGCCTCTGAACGAATTTTGTAAGAATTTCTCTCTCTTTCACTGTCTTTGTTTTACGGGTTTTTAAAAGTAATTTATTTTTATAATGGGGTTTAGCTGCTTTTCATGGCTGTGTTTATGCGGCTTTACACCCACTTGACTCACTTCCAGAGAGATATCAATACATAGGTTTTAAGATTCTTACTAGTCACATATATTCTTGTGTGGTGAATAGGGGGTGTTGAGTCCAGTTCACTGAGCAAGGAGTAGGTCTTGTCTATTACATAGTGGGTGTATGGAACGGTATCTGAGCGAATTTGAAACCCTTGTTTTATGCATCACCCCACCTCACCATTCCCGTTAAGCAGCCATAGTGTGTTTTCTAAACGTGTGACTCTGTTCTGTTTTGTAATTCAGTTCAAGTGTAGCTGTTTTTACATTCCCTCTATAAGTGATAGCTTATGATAAGTGTCTTTTTCTGTGTGACTTATTTCACTTAGAATCGTCGTACCTAACTCCACTCATCTTGCTTCTACTAGCCTTATGACATTGATTTCATGTCTGAGTGATATTCCATTGTCCATAAGGACCACAACTTCTTTATCCATTTTTCTCTTTCCTGGGATATTTAAGGTGTCATGAAGTGGAGGTTCTTGTCAACAGAGCAGCCCTAAACTTTCGGGTCCTGTGTCTTGCTGATTTTTAGTTTTTCCAATTTATACGCCCATGAGTGGACGTGCCCTATGCTCCCTAAGCTGTTTTTTTTCCATGTTTCAGGACACAACGTACACTTCTCCAGAGTGGCTGTTGGCAATTTACATCCCGCCCATCAGTGTAGCAAGGCTGCCATTTCTCCATGGCCTGTCCTGCATTTCTGGTTTTGACACTTTTTGCAGCATGGCCCTTTTGACCGATGGGAAGCGAGACTTCTTTGTAGCGCTGATTTGCCTTTCCAGGTTGCTTGGTTGGCCAAAAAGGGCGTATGCGTTTTTTCCTGAATATATTCAGGAAAAAACGCATACGCCCTTTTTGGCCAAGGGCATCATTGTCGACGTTTTGCCGCTTTTCATGTGCTTTAAAGGCGATTCGTATCTACCTCCTGAAATCTGTTTCCTGCAATTCTGCCTTGCTTTCAAATCCTCTTCGTTGCCTTCCCTCAATATATCTGTGGATGAGAGTTATCATTTATAACTCTGCGGGTTTGTGAATTGCAGTTTCCCTGAGCTCCATTTTTCAACTGTCTTTTTTGGGAGCTGGCCGCAAAAGCGCGGGATTGCCTCAGGCCCTATTCTGCTTCTGGGCGGCAGGCTGAGCCTGTGGTTAATTCTTCTTCCTGTTGGGAAAATAGAGTGACCTGTGCCTGTCCCAACACCTAGATCTATTCTCTCATTGGTTGCCCCTCTTCCCGTTCATCCTCAGGACAAATTGCAACCTGTAGGGAACAGGAGGTTAAAGGTGCTGATTCTCCAAGTAGGGAGATTGCTAGTAAAGTAGCTGGAATGGCGAAACCGAGCACAAGGAGATGAGAAATGAGGTGCGTTTTAGAAACCTTTCAAAATCACACGGTGTACCATCTTCTGGGTTTCTCATGCATGTTTTCGATGTAGGAAGATGCCCTTGAACCTGGAGATTTGGAACCCATGGGATGGGTACCACGCAGTATTACTTTAAAGGGTCTGCGTTTGCTCACCCAACCTCACCCAACCTCTCAGCCCCAAGAGTGTCCACCCTTATGTCTCATCCAGCTGTGGGTGTAGATATGGTCAATCCAGGTTGCATCACAGCCTCTGAACGAATTTTGTAAGAATTTCTCTCTCTTTCACTGTCTTTGTTTTATGGGTTTTTAAAAGTAATTTATTTTT
This sequence comes from Eschrichtius robustus, assembly GCF_028021215.1. Lineage (NCBI taxonomy): Eukaryota > Metazoa > Chordata > Mammalia > Artiodactyla > Eschrichtiidae > Eschrichtius > Eschrichtius robustus. Next base: position 9,339 of record NW_027175610.1, read on the forward strand.
ATAATGGGGTTTAGCTGCTTTTCATGGCTGTGTTTATGAGGCTTTACACCCACTTGACTCACTTCCAGAGAGATATCAATACATAGGTTTTAAGATTCTTACTAGTCACATATATTCTTGTGTGGTGAATAGGGGGTGTTGAGTCCAGTTCACTGAGCAAGGAGTAGGTCTTGTCTATTACATATTGGGTGTATGGAACGGTATCTGAGCGAATTTGAAACCCTTGTTTTATGCATCACCCCACCTCACCATTCCCGTTAAGCAGCCATAGTGTGTTTTCTAAACGTGTGACTCTGTTCTGTTTTGTAATTCAGTTCAAGTGTAGCGGTTTTTACATTCCCTCTATAAGTGATAGCTTATGATAAGTGTCTTTTTCTGTGTGACTTATTTCACTTAGAATCGTCGTACCTAACTCCACTCATCTTGCTTCTACTAGCCTTATGACATTGATTTCATGTCTGAGTGATATTCCATTGTACATAAGGACCACAACTTCTTTATCCATTTTTCTCTTTCCTGGGATATTTAAGGTGTCATGAAGTGGAGGTTCTTGTCAACAGAGCAGCCCTAAACTTTCCGGTGCCTGTGTCTTGCTGATTTTTAGTTTTTCCAATTTATACGCCCATGAGTGGACGTGCCCTATGCTCCCTAAGCTGTTTTTTTTCCATGTTTCAGGACACAACGTACACTTCTCCAGAGTGGCTGTTGGCAATTTACATCCCGCCCATCAGTGTAGCAAGGCTGCCATTTCTCCATGGCCTGTCCTGTATTTCTGGTTTTGACACTTTTTGCAGCATGGCCCTTTTGACCGATGGGAAGCGAGACTTCTTTGTAGCGCTGATTTGCCTTTCCAGGTTGCTTGGTTGGCCAAAAAGGGCGTATGCGTTTTTTCCTGAATATATTCAGGAAAAAACGCATACGCCCTTTTTGGCCAAGGGCATCATTGTCGACGTTTTGCCGCTTTTCATGTGCTTTAAAGGCGATTCGTATCTACCTCCTGAAATCTGTTTCCTGCAATTCTGCCTTGCTTTCAAATCCTCTTCGTTGCCTTCCCTCAATATATCTGTGGATGAGAGTTATTATTTATAACTCTGCGGGTTTGTGAATTGCAGTTTCCCTGAGCTCCATTTTTCAACTGTCTTTTTTGGGAGCTGGCCGCAAAAGCGCGGGATTGCCTCAGGCCCTATTCTGCTTCTGGGCGGCAGGCTGAGCCTGTGGTTAATTCTTCTTCCTGTTGGGAAAATAGAGTGACCTGTGCCTGTCCCAACACCTAGATCTATTCTCTCATTGGTTGCCCCTCTTCCCGTTCATCCTCAGGACAAATTGCAACCTGTAGGGAACAAGAGGTTAAAGGTGCTCATTCTCCAAGTAGGGAGATTGCTAGTAAAGTAGCTGGAATGGCGAAACCGAGCACAAGGAGATGAGAAATGAGGTGCGTTTTAGAAACCTTTCAAAATCACACGGTGTACCATCTTCTGGGTTTCTCAGGCATGTTTTCGATGTAGGAAGATGCCCTTGAACCTGGAGATTTGGGACCCATGGGATGGGTACCACGCAGTATTACTTTAAAGGGTCTGCGTTTGCTCACCCAACCTCACCCAACCTCTCAGCCCCAAGAGTGTCCACCCTTATGTCTCATCCAGCTGTGGGTCTAGATATGGTCAATCCAGGTTGCATCACAGCCTCTGAACGAATTTTGTAAGAATTTCTCTCTCTTTCACTGTCTTTGTTTTACGGGTTTTTAAAAGTAATTTATTTTTATAATGGGGTTTAGCTGCTTTTCATGGCTGTGTTTATGCGGCTTTACACCCACTTGACTCACTTCCAGAGAGATATCAATACATAGGTTTTAAGATTCTTACTAGTCACATATATTCTTGTGTGGTGAATAGGGGGTGTTGAGTCCAGTTCACTGAGCAAGGAGTAGGTCTTGTCTATTACATAGTGGGTGTATGGAACGGTATCTGAGCGAATTTGAAACCCTTGTTTTATGCATCACCCCACCTCACCATTCCCGTTAAGCAGCCATAGTGTGTTTTCTAAACGTGTGACTCTGTTCTGTTTTGTAATTCAGTTCAAGTGTAGCTGTTTTTACATTCCCTCTATAAGTGATAGCTTATGATAAGTGTCTTTTTCTGTGTGACTTATTTCACTTAGAATCGTCGTACCTAACTCCACTCATCTTGCTTCTACTAGCCTTATGACATTGATTTCATGTCTGAGTGATATTCCATTGTACATAAGGACCACAACTTCTTTATCCATTTTTCTCTTTCCTGGGATATTTAAGGTGTCATGAAGTGGAGGTTCTTGTCAACAGAGCAGCCCTAAACTTTCGGGTCCTGTGTCTTGCTGATTTTTAGTTTTTCCAATTTATACGCCCATGAGTGGACGTGCCCTATGCTCCCTAAGCTGTTTTTTTTCCATGTTTCAGGACACAACGTACACTTCTCCAGAGTGGCTGTTGGCAATTTACATCCCGCCCATCAGTGTAGCAAGGCTGCCATTTCTCCATGGCCTGTCCTGCATTTCTGGTTTTGACACTTTTTGCAGCATGGCCCTTTTCACCGATGGGAAGCGAGACTTCTTTGTAGCGCTGATTTGCCTTTCCAGGTTGCTTGGTTGGCCAAAAAGGGCGTATGCGTTTTTTCCTGAATATATTCAGGAAAAAACGCATACGCCCTTTTTGGCCAAGGGCATCATTGTCGACGTTTTGCCGCTTTTCATGTGCTTTAAAGGCGATTCGTATCTACCTCCTGAAATCTGTTTCCTGCAATTCTGCCTTGCTTTCAAATCCTCTTCGTTGCCTTCCCTCAATATATCTGTGGATGAGAGTTATCATTTATAACTCTGCGGGTTTGTGAATTGCAGTTTCCCTGAGCTCCATTTTTCAACTGTCTTTTTTGGGAGCTGGCCGCAAAAGCGCGGGATTGCCTCAGGCCCTATTCTGCTTCTGGGCGGCAGGCTGAGCCTGTGGTTAATTCTTCTTCCTGTTGGGAAAATAGAGTGACCTGTGCCTGTCCCAACACCTAGATCTATTCTCTCATTGGTTGCCCCTCTTCCCGTTCATCCTCAGGACAAATTGCAACCTGTAGGGAACAGGAGGTTAAAGGTGCTGATTCTCCAAGTAGGGAGATTGCTAGTAAAGTAGCTGGAATGGCGAAACCGAGCACAAGGAGATGAGAAATGAGGTGCGTTTTAGAAACCTTTCAAAATCACACGGTGTACCATCTTCTGGGTTTCTCATGCATGTTTTCGATGTAGGAAGATGCCCTTGAACCTGGAGATTTGGAACCCATGGGATGGGTACCACGCAGTATTACTTTAAAGGGTCTGCGTTTGCTCACCCAACCTCACCCAACCTCTCAGCCCCAAGAGTGTCCACCCTTATGTCTCATCCAGCTGTGGGTGTAGATATGGTCAATCCAGGTTGCATCACAGCCTCTGAACGAATTTTGTAAGAATTTCTCTCTCTTTCACTGTCTTTGTTTTATGGGTTTTTAAAAGTAATTTATTTTTATAATGGGGTTTAGCTGCTTTTCATGGCTGTGTTTATGAGGCTTTACACCCACTTGACTCACTTCCAGAGAGATATCAATACATAGGTTTTAAGATTCTTACTAGTCACATATATTCTTGTGTGGTGAATAGGGGGTGTTGAGTCCAGTTCACTGAGCAAGGAGTAGGTCTTGTCTATTACATATTGGGTGTATGGAACGGTATCTGAGCGAATTTGAAACCCTTGTTTTATGCATCACCCCACCTCACCATTCCCGTTAAGCAGCCATAGTGTGTTTTCTAAACGTGTGACTCTGTTCTGTTTTGTAATTCAGTTCAAGTGTAGCGGTTTTTACATTCCCTCTATAAGTGATAGCTTATGATAAGTGTCTTTTTCTGTGTGACTTATTTCACTTAGAATCGTCGTACCTAACTCCACTCATCTTGCTTCTACTAGCCTTATGACATTGATTTCATGTCTGAGTGATATTCCATTGTACATAAGGACCACAACTTCTTTATCCATTTTTCTCTTTCCTGGGATATTTAAGGTGTCATGAAGTGGAGGTTCTTGTCAACAGAGCAGCCCTAAACTTTCCGGTGCCTGTGTCTTGCTGATTTTTAGTTTTTCCAATTTATACGCCCATGAGTGGACGTGCCCTATGCTCCCTAAGCTGTTTTTTTTCCATGTTTCAGGACACAACGTACACTTCTCCAGAGTGGCTGTTGGCAATTTACATCCCGCCCATCAGTGTAGCAAGGCTGCCATTTCTCCATGGCCTGTCCTGTATTTCTGGTTTTGACACTTTTTGCAGCATGGCCCTTTTGACCGATGGGAAGCGAGACTTCTTTGTAGCGCTGATTTGCCTTTCCAGGTTGCTTGGTTGGCCAAAAAGGGCGTATGCGTTTTTTCCTGAATATATTCAGGAAAAAACGCATACGCCCTTTTTGGCCAAGGGCATCATTGTCGACGTTTTGCCGCTTTTCATGTGCTTTAAAGGCGATTCGTATCTACCTCCTGAAATCTGTTTCCTGCAATTCTGCCTTGCTTTCAAATCCTCTTCGTTGCCTTCCCTCAATATATCTGTGGATGAGAGTTATTATTTATAACTCTGCGGGTTTGTGAATTGCAGTTTCCCTGAGCTCCATTTTTCAACTGTCTTTTTTGGGAGCTGGCCGCAAAAGCGCGGGATTGCCTCAGGCCCTATTCTGCTTCTGGGCGGCAGGCTGAGCCTGTGGTTAATTCTTCTTCCTGTTGGGAAAATAGAGTGACCTGTGCCTGTCCCAACACCTAGATCTATTCTCTCATTGGTTGCCCCTCTTCCCGTTCATCCTCAGGACAAATTGCAACCTGTAGGGAACAGGAGGTTAAAGGTGCTGATTCTCCAAGTAGGGAGATTGCTAGTAAAGTAGCTGGAATGGCGAAACCGAGCACAAGGAGATGAGAAATGAGGTGCGTTTTAGAAACCTTTCAAAATCACACGGTGTACCATCTTCTGGGTTTCTCATGCATGTTTTCGATGTAGGAAGATGCCCTTGAACCTGGAGATTTGGGACCCATGGGATGGGTACCACGCAGTATTACTTTAAAGGGTCTGCGTTTGCTCACCCAACCTCACCCAACCTCTCAGCCCCAAGAGTGTCCACCCTTATGTCTCATCCAGGTGTGGGTCTAGATATGGTCAATCCAGGTTGCATCACAGCCTCTGAACGAATTTTGTAAGAATTTCTCTCTCTTTCACTGTCTTTGTTTTACGGGTTTTTAAAAGTAATTTATTTTTATAATGGGGTTTAGCTGCTTTTCATGGTTGTGTTTATGCGGCTTTACACCCACTTGACTCACTTCCAGACAGATATCAATACATAGGTTTTAAGATTCTTACTAGTCACATATATTCTTGTGCGGGGAATAGGGGGTGTTGAGTCCAGTTCACTGAGCAAGGAGTAGGTCTTGTCTATTACATATTGGGTGTATGGAACGGTATCTGAGCGAATTTGAAACCCTTGTTTTATGCATCACCCCACCTCACCTTTCCTGTTAAGCAGCTATAGTGTGTTTTCTAAACGTGTGACTCTGTTCTGTTTTGTAATTCAGTTCAAGTGTAGCGGTTTTTACACTCCCTCTATAAGTGATAGCTTATGATAAGTGTCTTTTTCTGTGTGACTTATTTCACTTAGAATCGTCGTACCTAACTCCACTCATCTTGCTTCTACTAGCCTTATGACATTGATTTCATGTCTGAGTGATATTCCATTGTACATAAGGACCACAACTTCTTTATCCATTTTTCTCTTTCCTGGGATATTTAAGGTGTCATGAAGTGGAGGTTCTTGTCAACAGAGCAGCCCTAAACATTCCGGTGCCTGTGTCTTGCTGATTTTTAGTTTTTCCAATTTATACGCCCATGAGTGGACGTGCCCTATGCTCCCTAAGCTGTTTTTTTTCCATGTTTCAGGACACAACGTACACTTCTCCAGAGTGGCTGTTGGCAATTTACATCCCGCCCATCAGTGTAGCAAGGCTGCCATTTCTCCATGGCCTGTCCTGCATTTCTGGTTTTGACACATTTTGCAGCATGGCCCTTTTGACCGATGGGAAGCGAGACTTCTTTGTAGCGCTGATTTGCCTTTCCAGGTTGCTTGGTTGGCCAAAAAGGGCGTATGCGTGTTTTCCTGAATATATTCAGGAAAACACGCATACGCCCTTTTTGGCCAAGGGCATCATTGTGGACGTTTTGCCGCTTTTCATGTGCTTTAAAGGCGATTCGTATCTACCTCCTGAAATCTGTTTCCTGCAATTCTGCCTTGCTTTCAAATCCTCTTCGTTGCCTTCTCTCAATATATCTGTGGATGAGAGTTATCATTTATAACTCTGCGGGTTTGTGAATTGCAGTTTCCCTGAGCTCCATTTTTCAACTGTCTTTTTTGGGAGCTGGCCGCAAAAGCGCGGGATTGCCTCAGGCCCTATTCTGCTTCTGGGCCGCAGGCTGAACCTGTGGTTAATTCTTCTTCCTGTTGGGAAAATAGAGTGACCTGTGCCTGTCCCAACACCTAGATCTATTCTCTCATTGGTTGCCCCTCTTCCCGTTCATCCTCAGGACAAATTGCAACCTGTAGGGAACAGGAGGTTAAAGGTGCTCATTCTCCAAGTAGGGAGATTGCTAGTAAAGTAGCTGGAATGGCGAAACCGAGCACAAGGAGCTGAGAAATTAGGTGCGTTTTAGATACCTTTCAAAATCACACGGTGTACCATCTTCTGGGTTTCTCAGGCATGTTTTCGATGTAGGAAGATGCCCTTGAACCTGGAGATTTGGGACCCATGGGATGGGTACCACGCAGTATTACTTTAAAGGGTCTGCGTTTGCTCACCCAACCTCACCCAACCTCTCAGCCCCAAGAGTGTCCACCCTTATGTCTCATCCAGCTGTGGGTCTAGATATGGTCAATCCAGGTTGCATCACAGCCTCTGAACGAATTTTGTAAGAATTTCTCTCTCTTTCACTGTCTTTGTTTTACGGGTTTTTAAAAGTAATTTATTTTTATAATGGGGTTTAGCTGCTTTTCATGGCTGTGTTTATGCGGCTTTACACCCACTTGACTCACTTCCAGAGAGATATCAATACATAGGTTTTAAGATTCTTACTAGTCACATATATTCTTGTGTGGTGAATAGGGGGTGTTGAGTCCAGTTCACTGAGCAAGGAGTAGGTCTTGTCTATTACATAGTGGGTGTATGGAACGGTATCTGAGCGAATTTGAAACCCTTGTTTTATGCATCACCCCACCTCACCATTCCCGTTAAGCAGCCATAGTGTGTTTTCTAAACGTGTGACTCTGTTCTGTTTTGTAATTCAGTTCAAGTGTAGCTGTTTTTACATTCCCTCTATAAGTGATAGCTTATGATAAGTGTCTTTTTCTGTGTGACTTATTTCACTTAGAATCGTCGTACCTAACTCCACTCATCTTGCTTCTACTAGCCTTATGACATTGATTTCATGTCTGAGTGATATTCCATTGTACATAAGGACCACAACTTCTTTATCCATTTTTCTCTTTCCTGGGATATTTAAGGTGTCATGAAGTGGAGGTTCTTGTCAACAGAGCAGCCCTAAACTTTCGGGTCCTGTGTCTTGCTGATTTTTAGTTTTTCCAATTTATACGCCCATGAGTGGACGTGCCCTATGCTCCCTAAGCTGTTTTTTTTCCATGTTTCAGGACACAACGTACACTTCTCCAGAGTGGCTGTTGGCAATTTACATCCCGCCCATCAGTGTAGCAAGGCTGCCATTTCTCCATGGCCTGTCCTGCATTTCTGGTTTTGACACTTTTTGCAGCATGGCCCTTTTCACCGATGGGAAGCGAGACTTCTTTGTAGCGCTGATTTGCCTTTCCAGGTTGCTTGGTTGGCCAAAAAGGGCGTATGCGTTTTTTCCTGAATATATTCAGGAAAAAACGCATACGCCCTTTTTGGCCAAGGGCATCATTGTCGACGTTTTGCCGCTTTTCATGTGCTTTAAAGGCGATTCGTATCTACCTCCTGAAATCTGTTTCCTGCAATTCTGCCTTGCTTTCAAATCCTCTTCGTTGCCTTCCCTCAATATATCTGTGGATGAGAGTTATCATTTATAACTCTGCGGGTTTGTGAATTGCAGTTTCCCTGAGCTCCATTTTTCAACTGTCTTTTTTGGGAGCTGGCCGCAAAAGCGCGGGATTGCCTCAGGCCCTATTCTGCTTCTGGGCGGCAGGCTGAGCCTGTGGTTAATTCTTCTTCCTGTTGGGAAAATAGAGTGACCTGTGCCTGTCCCAACACCTAGATCTATTCTCTCATTGGTTGCCCCTCTTCCCGTTCATCCTCAGGACAAATTGCAACCTGTAGGGAACAGGAGGTTAAAGGTGCTGATTCTCCAAGTAGGGAGATTGCTAGTAAAGTAGGTGGAATGGCGAAACCGAGCACAAGGAGATGAGAAATGAGGTGCGTTTTAGAAACCTTTCAAAATCACACGGTGTACCATCTTCTGGGTTTCTCATGCATGTTTTCGATGTAGGAAGATGCCCTTGAACCTGGAGATTTGGGACCCATGGGATGGGTACCACGCAGTATTACTTTAAAGGGTCTGCGTTTGCTCACCCAACCTCACCCAACCTCTCAGCCCCAAGAGTGTCCACCCTTATGTCTCATCCAGCTGTGGGTCTAGATATGGTCAATCCAGGTTGCATCACAGCCTCTGAACGAATTTTGTAAGAATTTCTCTCTCTTTCACTGTCTTTGTTTTACGGGTTTTTAAAAGTAATTTATTTTTATAATGGGGTTTAGCTGCCTTTCATGGCTGTGTTTATGCGGCTTTACACCCACTTGACTCACTTCCAGACAGATATCAATACATAGGTTTTAAGATTCTTACTAGTCACATATATTCTTGTGCGGGGAATAGGGGGTGTTGAGTCCAGTTCACTGAGCAAGGAGTAGGTCTTGTCTATTACATATTGGGTGTATGGAACGGTATCTGAGCGAATTTGAAACCCTTGTTTTATGCATCACCCCACCTCACCTTTCGTGTTAAGCAGCTATAGTGTGTTTTCTAAACGTGTGACTCTGTTCTGTTTTGTAATTCAGTTCAAGTGTAGCGGTTTTTACATTCCCTCTATAAGTGATAGCTTATGATAAGTGTCGTTTTCTGTGTGACTTATTTCACTTAGAATCGTCGTACCTAACTCCACTCATCTTGCTTCTACTAGCCTTATGACATTGATTTCATGTCTGAGTGATATTCCATTGTACATAAGGACCACAACTTCTTTATCCATTTTTCTCTTTCCTGGGATATTTAAGGTGTCATGAAGTGGAGGTTCTTGTCAACAGAGCAGCCCTAAACTTTCGGGTGCCTGTGTCTTGCTGATATTTAGTTTTTCCAATTTATATGCCCATGAGTGGACGTGCCCTATGCTCCCTAAGCTGTTTTTTTTTCCATGTTTCAGGACACACCGTACACTTCTCCAGAGTGGCTGTTGGCAATTTACATCCCGCCCATCAGTGTAGCAAGGCTGCCCTTTCTCCATGGCCTGTCCTGCATTTCTGGTTTTGACACTTTTTGCAGCATGGCCCTTTTCACCAATGGGAAGCGAGACTTCTTTGTAGCGCTGATTTGCCATTCCAGGTTGCTTGGTTGGCCAAAAAGGGCGTATGCGTTTTTTCCTGAATATATTCAGGAAAAAACGCATACGCCCTTTTTGGCCAAGGGCATCATTGTGGACGTTTTGCCGCTTTTCATGTGCTTTAAAGGCGATTCGTATCTACCTCCTGAAATCTGTTTCCTGCAATTCTGCCTTGCTTTCAAATCCTCTTCGTTGCCTTCCCTCAATATATTTGTGGACGAGAGTTATCATTTATAACTCTGCGGGTTTGTGAATTGCAGTGCCCCTGAGCTCCATTTTTCAACTCTCTTTTTTGGGAGCTGGCCGCAAAAGCGCGGGATTGCCTCAGGCCCTATTCTGGTTCCGGGCGGCAGGCTGAGCCTGTGGTTAATTCTTCTTCCTGTTGGGAAAATAGAGTGACCTGTGCCTGTCCCAACACCTAGATCTAGTCTCTCATTGGTTGCCCCTCTTCCCGTTCATCCTCAGGACAAATTGCAACCTGTAGGGAACAGGAGGTTAAAGGTGCTCATTCTCCAAGTAGGGAGATTGCTAGTAAAGTAGCTGGAATGGCGAAACCGAGCACAAGGAGATGAGAAATGAGGTACGTTTTAGAAACCTTTCAAAATCACATGGTGTACCATCTTCTGGGTTTCTCATGCATGTTTTCGATGTAGGAAGATGCCCTTGAACCTGGAGATTTGGGACCCATGGGATGGGTACCACGCAGTATTACTTTAAAGGGTCTGCGTTTGCTCACCCAACCTCACCCAACCTCTCAGCCCCAAGAGTGTCCACCCTTATGTCTCATCCAGCTGTGGGTCTTGATATGGTCAATCCAGGTTGCATCACAGCCTCTGAACGAATTTTGTAAGAATTTCTCTCTCTTTCACTGTCTTTGTTTTATGGGTTTTTAAAAGTAATTTATTTTTATAATGGGGTTTAGCTGCTTTTCATGGCTGTGTTTATGCGGCTTTACACCCACTTGACTCACTTCCAGAGGGATATCAATACATAGGTATTAACATTCTTACTAATCACATATATTCTTGTGTGGTGAATAGGGGGTGTTGAGTCCAGTTCACTGAGCAAGGAGTAGGTCTTGTCTATTACATAGTGGGTGTATGGAACGGTATCTGAGCGAATTTGAAACCCTTGTTTTATGCATCACCCCACCTCACCATTCCCGTTAAGCAGCCATAGTGTGTTTTCTAAACGTGTGACTCTGTTCTGTTTTGTAATTCAGTTCAAGTGTAGCGGTTTTTACATTCCCTCTATAAGTGATAGCTTATGATAAGTGTCTTTTTCTGTGTGACTTATTTCACTTAGAATCGTCGTACCTAACTCCACTCATCTTGCTTCTACTAGCCTTATGACATTGATTTCATGTCTGAGTGATATTCCATTGTACATAAGGACCACAACTTCTTTATCCATTTTTCTCTTTCCTGGGATATTTAAGGTGTCATGAAGTGGAGGTTCTTGTCAACAGAGCAGCCCTAAACTTTCCGGTGCCTGTGTCTTGCTGATTTTTAGTTTTTCCAATTTATACGCCCATGAGTGGACGTGCCCTATGCTCCCTAAGCTGTTTTTTTTCCATGTTTCAGGACACAACGTACACTTCTCCAGAGTGGCTGTTGGCAATTTACATCCCGCCCATCAGTGTAGCAAGGCTGCCATTTCTCCATGGCCTGTCCTGCATTTCTGGTTTTGACACTTTTTGCAGCATGGCCCTTTTCACCGATGGGAAGCGAGACTTCTTTGTAGCGCTGATTTGCCTTTCCAGGTTGCTTGGTTGGCCAAAAAGGGCGTATGCGTTTTTTCCTGAATATATTCAGGAAAAAACGCATACGCCCTTTTTGGCCAAGGGCATCATTGTCGACGTTTTGCCGCTTTTCATGTGCTTTAAAGGCGATTCGTATCTACCTCCTGAAATCTGTTTCCTGCAATTCTGCCTTGCTTTCAAATCCTCTTCGTTGCCTTCCCTCAATATATCTGTGGATGAGAGTTATCATTTATAACTCTGCGGGTTTGTGAATTGCAGTTTCCCTGAGCTCCATTTTTCAACTGTCTTTTTTGGGAGCTGGCCGCAAAAGCGCGGGATTGCCTCAGGCCCTATTCTGCTTCTGGGCGGCAGGCTGAGCCTGTGGTTAATTCTTCTTCCTGTTGGGAAAATAGAGTGACCTGTGCCTGTCCCAACACCTAGATCTAGTCTCTCATTGGTTGCCCCTCTTCCCGTTCATCCTCAGGACAAATTGCAACCTGTAGGGAACAGGAGGTTAAAGGTGCTGATTCTCCAAGTAGGGAGATTGCTAGTAAAGTAGCTGGAATGGCGAAACCGAGCACAAGGAGATGAGAAATGAGGTGCGTTTTAGAAACCTTTCAAAATCACACGGTGTACCATCTTCTGGGTTTCTCATGCATGTTTTCGATGTAGGAAGATGCCCTTGAACCTGGAGATTTGGGACCCATGGGATGGGTACCACGCAGTATTACTTTAAAGGGTCTGCGTTTGCTCACCCAACCTCACCCAACCTCTCAGCCCCAAGAGTGTCCACCCTTATGTCTCATCCAGCTGTGGGTCTAGATATGGTCAATCCAGGTTGCATCACAGCCTCTGAACGAATTTTGTAAGAATTTCTCTCTCTTTCACTGTCTTTGTTTTACGGGTTTTTAAAAGTAATTTATTTTTATAATGGGGTTTAGCTGCTTTTCATGGCTGTGTTTATGCGGCTTTACACCCACTTGACTCACTTCCAGACAGATATCAATACATAGGTTTTAAGATTCTTACTAGTCACATATATTCTTGTGCGGGGAATAGGGGGTGTTGAGTCCAGTTCACTGAGCAAGGAGTAGGTCTTGTCTATTACATATTGGGTGTATGGAACGGTATCTGAGCGAATTTGAAACCCTTGTTTTATGCATCACCCCACCTCACCTTTCCTGTTAAGCAGCTATAGTGTGTTTTCTAAACGTGTGACTCTGTTCTGTTTTGTAATTCAGTTCAAGTGTAGCGGTTTTTACATTCCCTCTATAAGTGATAGCTTATGATAAGTGTCGTTTTCTGTGTGACTTATTTCACTTAGAATCGTCATTCCTAACTCCACTCATCTTGCTTCTACTAGCCTTATGACATTGATTTCATGTCTGAGTGATATTCCATTCTACATAAGGACCACAACTTCTTTATCCATTTTTCTCTTTCCTGGGATATTTAAGGTGTCATGAAGTGGAGGTTCTTGTCAACAGAGCAGCCCTAAACTTTCCGGTGCCTGTGTCTTGCTGATTTTTAGTTTTTCCAATTTATACGCCCATGAGTGGACGTCCCCTATGCTCCCTAAGCTGTTTTTTTTCCATGTTTCAGGACACAACGTACACTTCTCCAGAGTGGCTGTTGGCAATTTACATCCCGCCCATCAGTGTAGCAAGGCTGCCATTTCTCCATGGCCTGTCCTGTATTTCTGGTTTTGACACTTTTTGCAGCATGGCCCTTTTGACCGATGTTAAGCGAGACTTCTTTGTAGCGCTGATTTGCCTTTCCAGGTTGCTTGGTTGGCCAAAAAGGGCGTATGCGTTTTTTCCTGAATATATTCAGGAAAAAACGCATACGCCCTTTTTGGCCAAGGGCATCATTGTCGACGTTTTGCCGCTTTTCATGTGCTTTAAAGGCGATTCGTATCTACCTCCTGAAATCTGTTTCCTGCAATTCTGCCTTGCTTTCAAATCCTCTTCGTTGCCTTCCCTCAATATATCTGTGGATGAGAGTTATTATTTATAACTCTGCGGGTTTGTGAATTGCAGTTTCCCTGAGCTCCATTTTTCAACTGTCTTTTTTGGGAGCTGGCCGCAAAAGCGCGGGATTGCCTCAGGCCCTATTCTGCTTCTGGGCGGCAGGCTGAGCCTGTGGTTAATTCTTCTTCCTGTTGGGAAAATAGAGTGACCTGTGCCTGTCCCAACACCTAGATCTATTCTCTCATTGGTTGCCCCTCTTCCCGTTCATCCTCAGGACAAATTGCAACCTGTAGGGAACAGGAGGTTAAAGGTGCTCATTCTCCAAGTAGGGAGATTGCTAGTAAAGTAGCTGGAATGGCGAAACCGAGCACAAGGAGATGAGAAATGAGGTGCGTTTTAGAAACCTTTCAAAATCACACGGTGTACCATCTTCTGGGTTTCTCAGGCATGTTTTCGATGTAGGAAGATGCCCTTGAACCTGGAGATTTGGGACCCATGGGATGGGTACCACGCAGTATTACTTTAAAGGGTCTGCGTTTGCTCACCCAACCTCACCCAACCTCTCAGCCCCAAGAGTGTCCACCCTTATGTCTCATCCAGGTGTGGGTCTAGATATGGTCAATCCAGGTTGCATCACAGCCTCTGAACGAATTTTGTAAGAATTTCTCTCTCTTTCACTGTCTTTGTTTTACGGGTTTTTAAAAGTAATTTATTTTTATAATGGGGTTTAGCTGCTTTTCATGGTTGTGTTTATGCGGCTTTACACCCACTTGACTCACTTCCAGACAGATATCAATACATAGGTTTTAAGATTCTTACTAGTCACATATATTCTTGTGCGGGGAATAGGGGGTGTTGAGTCCAGTTCACTGAGCAAGGAGTAGGTCTTGTCTATTACATATTGGGTGTATGGAACGGTATCTGAGCGAATTTGAAACCCTTGTTTTATGCATCACCCCACCTCACCTTTCCTGTTAAGCAGCTATAGTGTGTTTTCTAAACGTGTGACTCTGTTCTGTTTTGTAATTCAGTTCAAGTGTAGCGGTTTTTACACTCCCTCTATAAGTGATAGCTTATGATAAGTGTCTTTTTCTGTGTGACTTATTTCACTTAGAATCGTCGTACCTAACTCCACTCATCTTGCTTCTACTAGCCTTATGACATTGATTTCATGTCTGAGTGATATTCCATTGTACATAAGGACCACAACTTCTTTATCCATTTTTCTCTTTCCTGGGATATTTAAGGTGTCATGAAGTGGAGGTTCTTGTCAACAGAGCAGCCCTAAACATTCCGGTGCCTGTGTCTTGCTGATTTTTAGTTTTTCCAATTTATACGCCCATGAGTGGACGTGCCCTATGCTCCCTAAGCTGTTTTTTTTCCATGTTTCAGGACACAACGTACACTTCTCCAGAGTGGCTGTTGGCAATTTACATCCCGCCCATCAGTGTAGCAAGGCTGCCATTTCTCCATGGCCTGTCCTGCATTTCTGGTTTTGACACATTTTGCAGCATGGCCCTTTTGACCGATGGGAAGCGAGACTTCTTTGTAGCGCTGATTTGCCTTTCCAGGTTGCTTGGTTGGCCAAAAAGGGCGTATGCGTGTTTTCCTGAATATATTCAGGAAAACACGCATACGCCCTTTTTGGCCAAGGGCATCATTGTGGACGTTTTGCCGCTTTTCATGTGCTTTAAAGGCGATTCGTATCTACCTCCTGAAATCTGTTTCCTGCAATTCTGCCTTGCTTTCAAATCCTCTTCGTTGCCTTCTCTCAATATATCTGTGGATGAGAGTTATCATTTATAACTCTGCGGGTTTGTGAATTGCAGTTTCCCTGAGCTCCATTTTTCAACTGTCTTTTTTGGGAGCTGGCCGCAAAAGCGCGGGATTGCCTCAGGCCCTATTCTGCTTCTGGGCCGCAGGCTGAACCTGTGGTTAATTCTTCTTCCTGTTGGGAAAATAGAGTGACCTGTGCCTGTCCCAACACCTAGATCTATTCTCTCATTGGTTGCCCCTCTTCCCGTTCATCCTCAGGACAAATTGCAACCTGTAGGGAACAGGAGGTTAAAGGTGCTCATTCTCCAAGTAGGGAGATTGCTAGTAAAGTAGCTGGAATGGCGAAACCGAGCACAAGGAGCTGAGAAATGAGGTGCGTTTTAGATACCTTTCAAAATCACACGGTGTACCATCTTCTGGGTTTCTCAGGCATGTTTTCGATGTAGGAAGATGCCCTTGAACCTGGAGATTTGGGACCCATGGGATGGGTACCACGCAGTATTACTTTAAAGGGTCTGCGTTTGCTCACCCAACCTCACCCAACCTCTCAGCCCCAAGAGTGTCCACCCTTATGTCTCATCCAGCTGTGGGTCTAGATATGGTCAATCCAGGTTGCATCACAGCCTCTGAACGAATTTTGTAAGAATTTCTCTCTCTTTCACTGTCTTTGTTTTACGGGTTTTTAAAAGTAATTTATTTTTATAATGGGGTTTAGCTGCTTTTCATGGCTGTGTTTATGCGGCTTTACACCCACTTGACTCACTTCCAGAGAGATATCAATACATAGGTTTTAAGATTCTTACTAGTCACATATATTCTTGTGTGGTGAATAGGGGGTGTTGAGTCCAGTTCACTGAGCAAGGAGTAGGTCTTGTCTATTACATAGTGGGTGTATGGAACGGTATCTGAGCGAATTTGAAACCCTTGTTTTATGCATCACCCCACCTCACCATTCCCGTTAAGCAGCCATAGTGTGTTTTCTAAACGTGTGACTCTGTTCTGTTTTGTAATTCAGTTCAAGTGTAGCGGTTTTTACATTCCCTCTATAAGTGATAGCTTATGATAAGTGTCTTTTTCTGTGTGACTTATTTCACTTAGAATCGTCGTACCTAACTCCACTCATCTTGCTTCTACTAGCCTTATGACATTGATTTCATGTCTGAGTGATATTCCATTGTACATAAGGACCACAACTTCTTTATCCATTTTTCTCTTTCCTGGGATATTTAAGGTGTCATGAAGTGGAGGTTCTTGTCAACAGAGCAGCCCTAAACTTTCGGGTCCTGTGTCTTGCTGATTTTTAGTTTTTCCAATTTATACGCCCATGAGTGGACGTGCCCTATGCTCCCTAAGCTGTTTTTTTTCCATGTTTCAGGACACAACGTACACTTCTCCAGAGTGGCTGTTGGCAATTTACATCCCGCCCATCAGTGTAGCAAGGCTGCCATTTCTCCATGGCCTGTCCTGCATTTCTGGTTTTGACACTTTTTGCAGCATGGCCCTTTTCACCGATGGGAAGCGAGACTTCTTTGTAGCGCTGATTTGCCTTTCCAGGTTGCTTGGTTGGCCAAAAAGGGCGTATGCGTTTTTTCCTGAATATATTCAGGTAAAAACGCATACGCCCTTTTTGGCCAAGGGCATCATTGTCGACGTTTTGCCGCTTTTCATGTGCTTTAAAGGCGATTCGTATCTACCTCCTGAAATCTGTTTCCTGCAATTCTGCCTTGCTTTCAAATCCTCTTCGTTGCCTTCCCTCAATATATCTGTGGATGAGAGTTATCATTTATAACTCTGCGGGTTTGTGAATTGCAGTTTCCCTGAGCTCCATTTTTCAACTGTCTTTTTTGGGAGCTGGCCGCAAAAGCGCGGGATTGCCTCAGGCCCTATTCTGCTTCTGGGCGGCAGGCTGAGCCTGTGGTTAATTCTTCTTCCTGTTGGGAAAATAGAGTGACCTGTGCCTGTCCCAACACCTAGATCTATTCTCTCATTGGTTGCCCCTCTTCCCGTTCATCCTCAGGACAAATTGCAACCTGTAGGGAACAGGAGGTTAAAGGTGCTGATTCTCCAAGTAGGGAGATTGCTAGTAAAGTAGGTGGAATGGCGAAACCGAGCACAAGGAGATGAGAAATGAGGTGCGTTTTAGAAACCTTTCAAAATCACACGGTGTACCATCTTCTGGGTTTCTCATGCATGTTTTCGATGTAGGAAGATGCCCTTGAACCTGGAGATTTGGGACCCATGGGATGGGTACCACGCAGTATTACTTTAAAGGGTCTGCGTTTGCTCACCCAACCTCACCCAACCTCTCAGCCCCAAGAGTGTCCACCCTTATGTCTCATCCAGCTGTGGGTCTAGATATGGTCAATCCAGGTTGCATCACAGCCTCTGAACGAATTTTGTAAGAATTTCTCTCTCTTTCACTGTCTTTGTTTTACGGGTTTTTAAAAGTAATTTATTTTTATAATGGGGTTTAGCTGCCTTTCATGGCTGTGTTTATGCGGCTTTACACCCACTTGACTCACTTCCAGACAGATATCAATACATAGGTTTTAAGATTCTTACTAGTCACATATATTCTTGTGCGGGGAATAGGGGGTGTTGAGTCCAGTTCACTGAGCAAGGAGTAGGTCTTGTCTATTACATATTGGGTGTATGGAACGGTATCTGAGCGAATTTGAAACCCTTGTTTTATGCATCACCCCACCTCACCTTTCGTGTTAAGCAGCTATAGTGTGTTTTCTAAACGTGTGACTCTGTTCTGTTTTGTAATTCAGTTCAAGTGTAGCGGTTTTTACATTCCCTCTATAAGTGATAGCTTATGATAAGTGTCGTTTTCTGTGTGACTTATTTCACTTAGAATCGTCGTACCTAACTCCACTCATCTTGCTTCTACTAGCCTTATGACATTGATTTCATGTCTGAGTGATATTCCATTGTACATAAGGACCACAACTTCTTTATCCATTTTTCTCTTTCCTGGGATATTTAAGGTGTCATGAAGTGGAGGTTCTTGTCAACAGAGCAGCCCTAAACTTTCGGGTGCCTGTGTCTTGCTGATATTTAGTTTTTCCAATTTATATGCCCATGAGTGGACGTGCCCTATGCTCCCTAAGCTGTTTTTTTTTCCATGTTTCAGGACACACCGTACACTTCTCCAGAGTGGCTGTTGGCAGTTTACATCCCGCCCATCAGTGTAGCAAGGCTGCCCTTTCTCCATGGCCTGTCCTGCATTTCTGGTTTTGACACTTTTTGCAGCATGGCCCTTTTCACCAATGGGAAGCGAGACTTCTTTGTAGCGCTGATTTGCCATTCCAGGTTGCTTGGTTGGCCAAAAAGGGCGTATGCGTTTTTTCCTGAATATATTCAGGAAAAAACGCATACGCCCTTTTTGGCCAAGGGCATCATTGTCGACGTTTTGCCGCTTTTCATGTGCTTTAAAGGCGATTCGTATCTACCTCCTGAAATCTGTTTCCTGCAATTCTGCCTTGCTTTCAAATCCTCTTCGTTGCCTTCCCTCAATATATCTGTGGATGAGAGTTATTATTTATAACTCTGCGGGTTTGTGAATTGCAGTTTCCCTGAGCTCCATTTTTCAACTGTCTTTTTTGGGAGCTGGCCGCAAAAGCGCGGGATTGCCTCAGGCCCTATTCTGCTTCTGGGCGGCAGGCTGAGCCTGTGGTTAATTCTTCTTCCTGTTGGGAAAATAGAGTGACCTGTGCCTGTCCCAACACCTAGATCTATTCTCTCATTGGTTGCCCCTCTTCCCGTTCATCCTCAGGACAAATTGCAACCTGTAGGGAACAGGAGGTTAAAGGTGCTCATTCTCCAAGTAGGGAGATTGCTAGTAAAGTAGCTGGAATGGCGAAACCGAGCACAAGGAGATGAGAAATGAGGTGCGTTTTAGAAACCTTTCAAAATCACACGGTGTACCATCTTCTGGGTTTCTCATGCATGTTTTCGATGTAGGAAGATGCCCTTGAACCTGGAGATTTGGGACCCATGGGATGGGTACCACGCAGTATTACTTTAAAGGGTCTGCGTTTGCTCACCCAACCTCACCCAACCTCTCAGCCCCAAGAGTGTCCACCCTTATGTCTCATCCAGGTGTGGGTCTAGATATGGTCAATCCAGGTTGCATCACAGCCTCTGAACGAATTTTGTAAGAATTTCTCTCTCTTTCACTGTCTTTGTTTTACGGGTTTTTAAAAGTAATTTATTTTTATAATGGGGTTTAGCTGCCTTTCATGGTTGTGTTTATGCGGCTTTACACCCACTTGACTCACTTCCAGACAGATATCAATACATAGGTTTTAAGATTCTTACTAGTCACATATATTCTTGTGCGGGGAATAGGGGGTGTTGAGTCCAGTTCACTGAGCAAGGAGTAGGTCTTGTCTATTACATATTGGGTGTATGGAACGGTATCTGAGCGAATTTGAAACCCTTGTTTTATGCATCACCCCACCTCACCTTTCCCGTTAAGCAGCTATAGTGTGTTTTCTAAACGTGTGACTCTGTTCTGTTTTGTAATTCAGTTCAAGTGTAGCGGTTTTTACACTCCCTCTATAAGTGATAGCTTATGATAAGTGTCTTTTTCTGTGTGACTTATTTCACTTAGAATCGTCGTACCTAACTCCACTCATCTTGCTTCTACTAGCCTTATGACATTGATTTCATGTCTGAGTGATATTCCATTGTACATAAGGACCACAACTTCTTTATCCATTTTTCTCTTTCCTGGGATATTTAAGGTGTCATGAAGTGGAGGTTCTTGTCAACAGAGCAGCCCTAAACATTCCGGTGCCTGTGTCTTGCAGATTTTTAGTTTTTCCAATTTATACGCCCATGAGTGGACGTTCCCTATGCTCCCTAATCTGTTTTTTTTCCATGTTTCAGGACACAACGTACACTTCTCCAGAGTGGCTGTTGGCAATTTACATCCCGCCCATCAGTGTAGCAAGGCTGCCATTTCTCCATGGCCTGTCCTGCATTTCTGGTTTTGACACATTTTGCAGCATGGCCCTTTTGACCGATGGGAAGCGAGACTTCTTTGTAGCGCTGATTTGCCTTTCCAGGTTGCTTGGTTGGCCAAAAAGGACGTATGCGTGTTTTCCTGAATATATTCAGGAAAACACGCATACGCCCTTTTTGGCCAAGGGCATCATTGTGGACGTTTTGCCGCTTTTCATGTGCTTTAAAGGCGATTCGTATCTACCTCCTGAAATCTGTTTCCTGCAATTCTGCCTTGCTTTCAAATCCTCTTCGTTGCCTTCCCTCAATATATCTGTGGATGAGAGTTATCATTTATAACTCTGCGGGTTTGTGAATTGCAGTTTCCCTGAGCTCCATTTTTCAACTGTCTTTTTTGGGAGCTGGCCGCAAAAGCGCGGGATTGCCTCAGGCCCTATTCTGCTTCTGGGCGGCAGGCTGAACCTGTGGTTAATTCTTCTTCCTGTTGGGAAAATAGAGTGACCTGTGCCTGTCCCAACACCTAGATCTATTCTCTCATTGGTTGCCCCTCTTCCCGTTCATCCTCAGGACAAATTGCAACCTGTAGGGAACAGGAGGTTAAAGGTGCTCATTCTCCAAGTAGGGAGATTGCTAGTAAAGTAGCTGGAATGGCGAAACCGAGCACAAGGAGATGAGAAATGAGGTGCGTTTTAGAAACCTTTCAAAATCACACGGTGTACCATCTTCTGGGTTTCTCATGCATGTTTTCGATGTAGGAAGATGCCCTTGAACCTGGAGATTTGGGACCCATGGGATGGGTACCACGCAGTATTACTTTAAAGGGTCTGCGTTTGCTCACCCAACCTCACCCAACCTCTCAGCCCCAAGAGTGTCCACCCTTATGTCTCATCCAGCTGTGGGTCTAGATATGGTCAATCCAGGTTGCATCACAGCCTCTGAACGAATTTTGTAAGAATTTCTCTCTCTTTCACTGTCTTTGTTTTACGGGTTTTTAAAAGTAATTTATTTTTATAATGGGGTTTAGCTGCTTTTCATGGCTGTGTTTATGGGGCTTTACACCCACTTGACTCACTTCCAGAGAGATATCAATACATAGGTTTTAAGATTCTTACTAGTCACATATATTCTTGTGTGGTGAATAGGGGGTGTTGAGTCCAGTTCACTGAGCAAGGAGTAGGTCTTGTCTATTACATAGTGGTTGTATGGAACGGTATCTGAGCGAATTTGAAACCCTTGTTTTATGCATCACCCCACCTCACCATTCCCGTTAAGCAGCCATAGTGTGTTTTCTAAACGTGTGACTCTGTTCTGTTTTGTAATTCAGTTCAAGTGTAGCGGTTTTTACATTCCCTCTATAAGTGATAGCTTATGATAAGTGTCTTTTTCTGTGTGACTTATTTCACTTAGAATCGTCGTACCTAACTCCACTCATCTTGCTTCTACTAGCCTTATGACATTGATTTCATGTCTGAGTGATATTCCATTGTACATAAGGACCACAACTTCTTTATCCATTTTTCTCTTTCCTGGGATATTTAAGGTGTCATGAAGTGGAGGTTCTTGTCAACAGAGCAGCCCTAAACTTTCGGGTGCCTGTGTCTTGCTGATTTTTAGTTTTTCCAATTTATACGCCCATGAGTGGACGTGCCCTATGCTCCCTAAGCTGTTTTTTTTCCATGTTTCAGGACACAACGTACACTTCTCCAGAGTGGCTGTTGGCAATTTACATCCCGCCCATCAGTGTAGCAAGGCTGCCATTTCTCCATGGCCTGTCCTGCATTTCTGGTTTTGACACTTTTTGCAGCATGGCCCTTTTCACCGATGGGAAGCGAGACTTCTTTGTAGCGCTGATTTGCCTTTCCAGGTTGCTTGGTTGGCCAAAACGGGCGTATGCGTTTTTTCCTGAATATATTCAGGAAAAAACGCATACGCCCTTTTTGGCCAAGGGCATCATTGTCGACGTTTTGCCGCTTTTCATGTGCTTTAAAGGCGATTCGTATCTACCTCCTGAAATCTGTTTCCTGCAATTCTGCCTTGCTTTCAAATCCTCTTCGTTGCCTTCCCTCAATATATCTGTGGATGAGAGTTATCATTTATAACTCTGCGGGTTTGTGAATTGCAGTTTCCCTGAGCTCCATTTTTCAACTGTCTTTTTTGGGAGCTGGCCGCAAAAGCGCGGGATTGCCTCAGGCCCTATTCTGCTTCTGGGCGGCAGGCTGAGCCTGTGGTTAATTCTTCTTCCTGTTGGGAAAATAGAGTGACCTGTGCCTGTCCCAACACCTAGATCTATTCTCTCATTGGTTGCCCCTCTTCCCGTTCATCCTCAGGACAAATTGCAACCTGTAGGGAACAGGAGGTTAAAGGTGCTGATTCTCCAAGTAGGGAGATTGCTAGTAAAGTAGGTGGAATGGCGAAACCGAGCACAAGGAGATGAGAAATGAGGTGCGTTTTAGAAACCTTTCAAAATCACACGGTGTACCATCTTCTGGGTTTCTCATGCATGTTTTCGATGTAGGAAGATGCCCTTGAACCTGGAGATTTGGGACCCATGGGATGGGTACCACGCAGTATTACTTTAAAGGGTCTGCGTTTGCTCACCCAACCTCACCCAACCTCTCAGCCCCAAGAGTGTCCACCCTTATGTCTCATCCAGCTGTGGGTCTAGATATGGTCAATCCAGGTTGCATCACAGCCTCTGAACGAATTTTGTAAGAATTTCTCTCTCTTTCACTGTCTTTGTTTTACGGGTTTTTAAAAGTAATTTATTTTTATAATGGGGTTTAGCTGCCTTTCATGGCTGTGTTTATGCGGCTTTACACCCACTTGACTCACTTCCAGACAGATATCAATACATAGGTTTTAAGATTCTTACTAGTCACATATATTCTTGTGCGGGGAATAGGGGGTGTTGAGTCCAGTTCACTGAGCAAGGAGTAGGTCTTGTCTATTACATATTGGGTGTATGGAACGGTATCTGAGCGAATTTGAAACCCTTGTTTTATGCATCACCCCACCTCACCTTTCGTGTTAAGCAGCTATAGTGTGTTTTCTAAACGTGTGACTCTGTTCTGTTTTGTAATTCAGTTCAAGTGTAGCGGTTTTTACATTCCCTCTATAAGTGATAGCTTATGATAAGTGTCGTTTTCTGTGTGACTTATTTCACTTAGAATCGTCGTACCTAACTCCACTCATCTTGCTTCTACTAGCCTTATGACATTGATTTCATGTCTGAGTGATATTCCATTGTACATAAGGACCACAACTTCTTTATCCATTTTTCTCTTTCCTGGGATATTTAAGGTGTCATGAAGTGGAGGTTCTTGTCAACAGAGCAGCCCTAAACTTTCGGGTGCCTGTGTCTTGCTGATATTTAGTTTTTCCAATTTATATGCCCATGAGTGGACGTGCCCTATGCTCCCTAAGCTGTTTTTTTTTCCATGTTTCAGGACACACCGTACACTTCTCCAGAGTGGCTGTTGGCAATTTACATCCCGCCCATCAGTGTAGCAAGGCTGCCCTTTCTCCATGGCCTGTCCTGCATTTCTGGTTTTGACACTTTTTGCAGCATGGCCCTTTTCACCAATGGGAAGCGAGACTTCTTTGTAGCGCTGATTTGCCATTCCAGGTTGCTTGGTTGGCCAAAAAGGGCGTATGCGTTTTTTCCTGAATATATTCAGGAAAAAACGCATACGCCCTTTTTGGCCAAGGGCATCATTGTGGACGTTTTGCCGCTTTTCATGTGCTTTAAAGGCGATTCGTATCTACCTCCTGAAATCTGTTTCCTGCAATTCTGCCTTGCTTTCAAATCCTCTTCGTTGCCTTCCCTCAATATATTTGTGGACGAGAGTTATCATTTATAACTCTGCGGGTTTGTGAATTGCAGTGCCCCTGAGCTCCATTTTTCAACTCTCTTTTTTGGGAGCTGGCCGCAAAAGCGCGGGATTGCCTCAGGCCCTATTCTGGTTCCGGGCGGCAGGCTGAGCCTGTGGTTAATTCTTCTTCCTGTTGGGAAAATAGAGTGACCTGTGCCTGTCCCAACACCTAGATCTAGTCTCTCATTGGTTGCCCCTCTTCCCGTTCATCCTCAGGACAAATTGCAACCTGTAGGGAACAGGAGGTTAAAGGTGCTCATTCTCCAAGTAGGGAGATTGCTAGTAAAGTAGCTGGAATGGCGAAACCGAGCACAAGGAGATGAGAAATGAGGTGCGTTTTAGAAACCTTTCAAAATCACACGGTGTACCATCTTCTGGGTTTCTCATGCATGTTTTCGATGTAGGAAGATGCCCTTGAACCTGGAGATTTGGGACCCATGGGATGGGTACCACGCAGTATTACTTTAAAGGGTCTGCGTTTGCTCACCCAACCTCACCCAACCTCTCAGCCCCAAGAGTGTCCACCCTTATGTCTCATCCAGCTGTGGGTCTAGATATGGTCAATCCAGGTTGCATCACAGCCTCTGAACGAATTTTGTAAGAATTTCTCTCTCTTTCACTGTCTTTGTTTTACGGGTTTTTAAAAGTAATTTATTTTTATAATGGGGTTTAGCTGCTTTTCATGGTTGTGTTTATGTGGCTTTACACCCACTTGACTCACTTCCAGACAGATATCAATACATAGGTTTTAAGATTCTTACTAGTCACATATATTCTTGTGCGGGGAATAGGGAGTGTTGAGTCCAGTTCACTGAGCAAGGAGTAGGTCTTGTCTATTACATATTGGGTGTATGGAACGGTATCTGAGCGAATTTGAAACCCTTGTTTTATGCATCACCCCACCTCACCTTTCCCGTTAAGCAGCTATAGTGTGTTTTCTAAACGTGTGACTCTGTTCTGTTTTGTAATTCAGTTCAAGTGTAGCGGTTTTTACACTCCCTCTATAAGTGATAGCTTATGATAAGTGTCTTTTTCTGTGTGACTTATTTCACTTAGAATCGTCGTACCTAACTCCACTCATCTTGCTTCTACTAGCCTTATGACATTGATTTCATGTCTGAGTGATATTCCATTGTACATAAGGACCACAACTTCTTTATCCATTTTTCTCTTTCCTGGGATATTTAAGGTGTCATGAAGTGGAGGTTCTTGTCAACAGAGCAGCCCTAAACTTTCCGGTGCCTGTGTCTTGCTGATTTTTAGTTTTTCCAATTTATACGCCCATGAGTGGACGTGCCCTATGCTCCCTAAGCTGTTTTTTTTCCATGTTTCAGGACACAACGTACACTTCTCCAGAGTGGCTGTTGGCAATTTACATCCCGCCCATCAGTGTAGCAAGGCTGCCATTTCTCCATGGCGTGTCCTGCATTTCTGGTTTTGACACATTTTGCAGCATGGCCCTTTTGACCGATGGGAAGCGAGACTTCTTTGTAGCGCTGATTTGCCTTTCCAGGTTGCTTGGTTGGCCAAAAAGGGCGTATGCGTTTTTTCCTGAATATATTCAGGAAAACACGCATACGCCCTTTTTGGCCAAGGGCATCATTGTGGACGTTTTGCCGCTTTTCATGTGCTTTAAAGGCGATTCGTATCTACCTCCTGAAATCTGTTTCCTGCAATTCTGCCTTGCTTTCAAATCCT
This sequence comes from Eschrichtius robustus, assembly GCF_028021215.1. Lineage (NCBI taxonomy): Eukaryota > Metazoa > Chordata > Mammalia > Artiodactyla > Eschrichtiidae > Eschrichtius > Eschrichtius robustus. The sequence goes on from NW_027175610.1 coordinate 35,018, forward strand.
CTTCGTTGCCTTCCCTCAATATATCTGTGGATGAGAGTTATCATTTATAACTCTGCGGGTTTGTGAATTGCAGTTTCCCTGAGCTCCATTTTTCAACTGTCTTTTTTGGGAGCTGGCCGCAAAAGCGCGGGATTGCCTCAGGCCCTATTCTGCTTCTGGGCGGCAGGCTGAACCTGTGGTTAATTCTTCTTCCTGTTGGGAAAATAGAGTGACCTGTGCCTGTCCCAACACCTAGATCTAGTCTCTCATTGGTTGCCCCTCTTCCCGTTCATCCTCAGGACAAATTGCAACCTGTAGGGAACAGGAGGTTAAAGGTGCTCATTCTCCAAGTAGGGAGATTGCTAGTAAAGTAGCTGGAATGGCGAAACCGAGCACAAGGAGATGAGAAATGAGGTGCGTTTTAGAAACCTTTCAAAATCACACGGTGTACCATCTTCTGGGTTTCTCATGCATGTTTTCGATGTAGGAAGATGCCCTTGAACCTGGAGATTTGGGACCCATGGGATGGGTACCACGCAGTATTACTTTAAAGGGTCTGCGTTTGCTCACCCAACCTCACCCAACCTCTCAGCCCCAAGAGTGTCCACCCTTATGTCTCATCCAGCTGTGGGTCTAGATATGGTCAATCCAGGTTGCATCACAGCCTCTGAACGAATTTTGTAAGAATTTCTCTCTCTTTCACTGTCTTTGTTTTACGGGTTTTTAAAAGTAATTTATTTTTATAATGGGGTTTAGCTGCCTTTCATGGCTGTGTTTATGCGGCTTTACACCCACTTGACTCACTTCCAGACAGATATCAATACATAGGTTTTAAGATTCTTACTAGTCACATATATTCTTGTGCGGGGAATAGGGGGTGTTGAGTCCAGTTCACTGAGCAAGGAGTAGGTCTTGTCTATTACATAGTGGGTGTATGGAACGGTATCTGAGCGAATTTGAAACCCTTGTTTTATGCATCACCCCACCTCACCTTTCGTGTTAAGCAGCTATAGTGTGTTTTCTAAACGTGTGACTCTGTTCTGTTTTGTAATTCAGTTCAAGTGCAGCGGTTTTTACATTCCCTCTATAAGTGATAGCTTATGATAAGTGTCGTTTTCTGTGTGACTTATTTCACTTAGAATCGTCGTACCTAACTCCACTCATCTTGCTTCTACTAGCCTTATGACATTGATTTCATGTCTGAGTGATATTCCATTGTACATAAGGACCACAACTTCTTTATCCATTTTTCTCTTTCCTGGGATATTTAAGGTGTCATGAAGTGGAGGTTCTTGTCAACAGAGCAGCCCTAAACTTTCCGGTGCCTGTGTCTTGCTGATTTTTAGTTTTTCCAATTTATACGCCCATGGGTTGACGTGCCCTATGCTCCCTAAGCTGTTTTTTTTCGATGTTTCAGGACACAACGTACACTTCTCCAGAGTGGCTGTTGGCAATTTACATCCCGCCCATCAGTGTAGCAAGGCTGCCATTTCTCCATGGCCTGTCCTACATTTCTGGTTTTGACACTTTTTGCAGCATGGCCCTTTTCACCGATGGGAAGCGAGACTTCTTTGTAGCGCTGATTTGCCTTTCCAGGTTGCTTGGTTGGCCAAAAAGGGCGTATGCGTTTTTTCCTGAATATATTCAGGAAAAAACGCATACGCCCTTTTTGGCCAAGGGCATCATTGTCGACGTTTTGCCGCTTTTCATGTGCTTTAAAGGCGATTCGAATCTACCTCCTGAAATCTGTTTCCTGCAATTCTGCCTTGCTTTCAAATCCTCTTCGTTGCCTTCCCTCAATATATCTGTGGATGAGAGTTATCATTTATAACTCTGCGGGTTTGTGAATTGCAGTTTCCCTGAGCTCCATTTTTTAACTGTCTTTTTTGGGAGCTGGCCGCAAAAGCGCGGGATTGCCTCAGGCCCTATTCTGCTTCTGGGCGGCAGGCTGAGCCTGTGGTTAATTCTTCTTCCTGTTGGGAAAATAGAGTGACCTGTGCCTGTCCCAACACCTAGATCTACTCTCTCATTGGTTGCCCCTCTTCCCGTTCATCCTCAGGACAAATTGCAACCTGTAGGGAACAGGAGGTTAAAGGTGCTGATTCTCCAAGTAGGGAGATTGCTAGTAAAGTAGCTGGAATGGCGAAACCGAGCACAAGGAGATGAGAAATGAGGTGCGTTTTAGAAACCTTTCAAAATCACACGGTGTACCATCTTCTGGGTTTCTCATGCATGTTTTCGATGTAGGAAGATGCCCTTGAACCTGGAGATTTGGGACCCATGGGATGGGTACCACGCAGTATTACTTTAAAGGGTCTGCGTTTGCTCACCCAACCTCACCCAACCTCTCAGCCCCAAGAGTGTCCACCCTTATGTCTCATCCAGCTGTGGGTCTAGATATGGTCAATCCAGGTTGCATCACAGCCTCTGAACGAATTTTGTAAGAATTTCTCTCTCTTTCACTGTCTTTGTTTTACGGGTTTTTAAAAGTAATTTATTTTTATAATGGGGTTTAGCTGCTTTTCATGGCTGTGTTTATGCGGCTTTACACCCACTTGACTCACTTCCAGAGAGATATCAATACATAGGTTTTAAGATTCTTACTAGTCACATATATTCTTTTGTGGTGAATAGGGGGTGTTGAGTCCAGTTCACTGAGCAAGGAGTAGGTCTTGTCTATTACATAGTGGGTGTATGGAACGGTATCTGAGCGAATTTGAAACCCTTGTTTTATGCATCACCCCACCTCACCTTTCGTGTTAAGCAGCTATAGTGTGTTTTCTAAACGTGTGACTCTGTTCTGTTTTGTAATTCAGTTCAAGTGCAGCGGTTTTTACATTCCCTCTATAAGTGATAGCTTATGATAAGTGTCGTTTTCTGTGTGACTTATTTCACTTAGAATCGTCGTACCTAACTCCACTCATCTTGCTTCTACTAGCCTTATGACATTGATTTCATGTCTGAGTGATATTCCATTGTACATAAGGACCACAACTTCTTTATCCATTTTTCTCTTTCCTGGGATATTTAAGGTGTCATGAAGTGGAGGTTCTTGTCAACAGAGCAGCCCTAAACTTTCCGGTGCCTGTGTCTTGCTGATTTTTAGTTTTTCCAATTTATACGCCCATGGGTTGACGTGCCCTATGCTCCCTAAGCTGTTTTTTTTCGATGTTTCAGGACACAACGTACACTTCTCCAGAGTGGCTGTTGGCAATTTACATCCCGCCCATCAGTGTAGCAAGGCTGCCATTTCTCCATGGCCTGTCCTACATTTCTGGTTTTGACACTTTTTGCAGCATGGCCCTTTTCACCGATGGGAAGCGAGACTTCTTTGTAGCGCTGATTTGCCTTTCCAGGTTGCTTGGTTGGCCAAAAAGGGCGTATGCGTTTTTTCCTGAATATATTCAGGAAAAAACGCATACGCCCTTTTTGGCCAAGGGCATCATTGTCGACGTTTTGCCGCTTTTCATGTGCTTTAAAGGCGATTCGAATCTACCTCCTGAAATCTGTTTCCTGCAATTCTGCCTTGCTTTCAAATCCTCTTCGTTGCCTTCCCTCAATATATCTGTGGATGAGAGTTATCATTTATAACTCTGCGGGTTTGTGAATTGCAGTTTCCCTGAGCTCCATTTTTTAACTGTCTTTTTTGGGAGCTGGCCGCAAAAGCGCGGGATTGCCTCAGGCCCTATTCTGCTTCTGGGCGGCAGGCTGAGCCTGTGGTTAATTCTTCTTCCTGTTGGGAAAATAGAGTGACCTGTGCCTGTCCCAACACCTAGATCTACTCTCTCATTGGTTGCCCCTCTTCCCGTTCATCCTCAGGACAAATTGCAACCTGTAGGGAACAGGAGGTTAAAGGTGCTGATTCTCCAAGTAGGGAGATTGCTAGTAAAGTAGCTGGAATGGCGAAACCGAGCACAAGGAGATGAGAAATGAGGTGCGTTTTAGAAACCTTTCAAAATCACACGGTGTACCATCTTCTGGGTTTCTCATGCATGTTTTCGATGTAGGAAGATGCCCTTGAACCTGGAGATTTGGGACCCATGGGATGGGTACCACGCAGTATTACTTTAAAGGGTCTGCGTTTGCTCACCCAACCTCACCCAACCTCTCAGCCCCAAGAGTGTCCACCCTTATGTCTCATCCAGCTGTGGGTCTAGATATGGTCAATCCAGGTTGCATCACAGCCTCTGAACGAATTTTGTAAGAATTTCTCTCTCTTTCACTGTCTTTGTTTTACGGGTTTTTAAAAGTAATTTATTTTTATAATGGGGTTTAGCTGCTTTTCATGGTTGTGTTTATGTGGCTTTACACCCACTTGACTCACTTCCAGACAGATATCAATACATAGGTTTTAAGATTCTTACTAGTCACATATATTCTTGTGCGGGGAATAGGGGGTGTTGAGTCCAGTTCACTGAGCAAGGAGTAGGTCTTGTCTATTACATATTGGGTGTATGGAACGGTATCTGAGCGAATTTGAAACCCTTGTTTTATGCATCACCCCACCTCACCTTTCCTGTTAAGCAGCTATAGTGTGTTTTCTAAACGTGTGACTCTGTTCTGTTTTGTAATTCAGTTCAAGTGTAGCGGTTTTTACACTCCCTCTATAAGTGATAGCTTATGATAAGTGTCTTTTTCTGTGTGACTTATTTCACTTAGAATCGTCGTACCTAACTCCACTCATCTTGCTTCTACTAGCCTTATGACATTGATTTCATGTCTGAGTGATATTCCATTGTACATAAGGACCACAACTTCTTTATCCATTTTTCTCTTTCCTGGGATATTTAAGGTGTCATGAAGTGGAGGTTCTTGTCAACAGAGCAGCCCTAAACTTTCCGGTGCCTGTGTCTTGCTGATTTTTAGTTTTTCCAATTTATACGCCCATGAGTGGACGTGCCCTATGCTCCCTAAGCTGTTTTTTTCCCATGTTTCAGGACACAACGTACACTTCTCCAGAGTGGCTGTTGGCAATTTACATCCCGCCCATCAGTGTAGCAAGGCTGCCATTTCTCCATGGCCTGTCCTGCATTTCTGGTTTTGACACTTTTTGCAGCATGGCCCTTTTGACCGATGGGAAGCGAGACTTCTTTGTAGCGCTGATTTGCCTTTCCAGGTTGCTTGGTTGGCCAAAAAGGGCGTATGCGTTTTTTCCTGAATATATTCAGGAAAAAACGCATACGCCCTTTTTGGCCAAGGGCATCATTGTCGACGTTTTGCCGCTTTTCATGTGCTTTAAAGGCGATTCGTATCTACCTCCTGAAATCTGTTTCCTGCAATTCTGCCTTGCTTTCAAATCCTCTTCGTTGCCTTCCCTCAATATATCTGTGGATGAGAGTTATCATTTATAACTCTGCGGGTTTGTGAATTGCAGTTTCCCTGAGCTCCATTTTTCAACTGTCTTTTTTGGGAGCTGGCCACAAAAGCGCGGGATTGCCTCAGGCCCTATTCTGCTTCTGGGCGGCAGGCTGAGCCTGTGGTTAATTCTTCTTCCTGTTGGGAAAATAGAGTGACCTGTGCCTGTCCCAACACCTAGATCTAGTCTCTCATTGGTTGCCCCTCTTCCCGTTCATCCTCAGGACAAATTGCAACCTGTAGGGAACAGGAGGTTAAAGGTGCTGATTCTCCAAGTAGGGAGATTGCTAGTAAAGTAGCTGGAATGGCGAAACCGAGCACAAGGAGATGAGAAATGAGGTGCGTTTTAGAAACCTTTCAAAATCACACGGTGTACCATCTTCTGGGTTTCTCATGCATGTTTTCGATGTAGGAAGATGCCCTTGAACCTGGAGATTTGGGACCCATGGGATGGGTACCACGCAGTATTACTTTAAAGGGTCTGCGTTTGCTCACCCAACCTCACCCAACCTCTCAGCCCCAAGAGTGTCCACCCTTATGTCTCATCCAGGTGTGGGTCTAGATATGGTCATTCCAGGTTGCATCACAGCCTCTGAACGAATTTTGTAAGAATTTCTCTCTCTTTCACTGTCTTTGTTTTACGGGTTTTTAAAAGTAATTTATTTTTATAATGGGGTTTAGCTGCTTTTCATGGCTGTGTTTATGCGGCTTTACACCCACTTGACTCACTTCCAGAGAGATATCAATACATAGGTTTTAAGATTCTTACTAGTCACATATATTCTTTTGTGGTGAATAGGGGGTGTTGAGTCCAGTTCACTGAGCAAGGAGTAGGTCTTGTCTATTACATAGTGGGTGTATGGAACGGTATCTGAGCGAATTTGAAACCCTTGTTTTATGCATCACCCCACCTCACCATTCCCGTTAAGCAGCCATAGTGTGTTTTCTAAACGTGTGACTCTGTTCTGTTTTGTAATTCAGTTCAAGTGTAGCGGTTTTTACATTCCCTCTATAAGTGATAGCTTATGATAAGTGTCTTTTTCTGTGTGACTTATTTCACTTAGAATCGTCGTACCTAACTCCACTCATCTTGCTTCTACTAGCCTTATGACATTGATTTCATGTCTGAGTGATATTCCATTGTACATAAGGACCACAACTTCTTTATCCATTTTTCTCTTTCCTGGGATATTTAAGGTGTCATGAAGTGGAGGTTCTTGTCAACAGAGCAGCCCTAAACTTTCCGGTGCCTGTGTCTTGCTGATTTTTAGTTTTTCCAATTTATACGCCCATGAGTGGTCGTGCCCTATGCTCCCTAAGCTGTTTTTTTTCCATGTTTCAGGACACAACATACACTTCTCCAGAGTGGCTGTTGGCAATTTACATCCCGCCCATCAGTGTAGCAAGGCTGCCATTTCTCCATGGCCTGTCCTGCATTTCTGGTTTTGACACTTTTTGCAGCATGGCCCTTTTCACCGATGGGAAGCGAGACTTCTTTGTAGCGCTGATTTGCCTTTCCAGGTTGCTTGGTTGGCCAAAAAGGGCGTATGCGTTTTTTCCTGAATATATTCAGGAAAAAACGCATACGCCCTTTTTGGCCAAGGGCATTATTGTCGACGTTTTGCCGCTTTTCATGTGCTTTAAAGGCGATTCGTATCTACCTCCTGAAATCTGTTTCCTGCAATTCTGCCTTGCTTTCAAATCCTCTTCGTTGCCTTCCCTCAATATATCTGTGGATGAGAGTTATCATTTATAACTCTGCGGGTTTGTGAATTGCAGTTTCCCTGAGCTCCATTTTTCAACTGTCTTTTTTGGGAGCTGGCCGCAAAAGCGCGGGATTGCCTCAGGTCTTATTCTGCTTCTGGGCGGCAGGCTGAGCCTGTGGTTAATTCTTCTTCCTGTTGGGAAAATAGAGTGACCTGTGCCTGTCCCAACACCTAGATCTAGTCTCTCATTGGTTGCCCCTCTTCCCGTTCATCCTCAGGACAAATTGCAACCTGTAGGGAACAGGAGGTTAAAGGTGCTGATTCTCCAAGTAGGGAGATTGCTAGTAAAGTAGCTGGAATGGCGAAACCGAGCACAAGGAGATGAGAAATGAGGTGCGTTTTAGAAACCTTTCAAAATCACACGGTGTACCATCTTCTGGGTTTCTCATGCATGTTTTCGATGTAGGAAGATGCCCTTGAACCTGGAGATTTGGGACCCATGGGATGGATACCACGCAGTATTACTTTAAAGGGTCTGCGTTTGCTCACCCAACCTCACCCAACCTCTCAGCCCCAAGAGTGTCCACCCTTATGTCTCATCCAGGTGTGGGTCTAGATATGGTCAATCCAGGTTGCATCACAGCCTCTGAACGAATTTTGTAAGAATTTCTCTCTCTTTCACTGTCTTTGTTTTACGGGTTTTTAAAAGTAATTTATTTTTATAATGGGGTTTAGCTGCTTTTCATGGCTGTGTTTATGCGGCTTTACACCCACTTGACTCACTTCCAGAGAGATATCAATACATAGGTTTTAAGATTCTTACTAGTCACATATATTCTTGTGTGGTGAATAGGGGGTGTTGAGTCCAGTTCACTGAGCAAGGAGTAGGTCTTGTCTATTACATATTGGGTGTATGGAACGGTATCTGAGCGAATTTGAAACCCTTGTTTTATGCATCACCCCACCTCACCATTCCCGTTAAGCAGCCATAGTGTGTTTTCTAAACGTGTGACTCTGTTCTGTTTTGTAATTCAGTTCAAGTGTAGCGGTTTTTACATTCCCTCTATAAGTGATAGCTTATGATAAGTGTCTTTTTCTGTGTGACTTATTTCACTTAGAATCGTCGTACCTAACTCCACTCATCTTGCTTCTACTAGCCTTATGAGACATTGATTTCATGTCTGAGTGATATTCCATTGTACATAAGGACCACAACTTCTTTATCCATTTTTCTCTTTCCTGGGATATTTAAGGTGTCATGAAGTGGAGGTTCTTGTCAACAGAGCAGCCCTAAACTTTCCGGTGCCTGTGTCTTGCTGATTTTTAGTTTTTCCAATTTATACGCCCATGAGTGGACGTGCCCTATGCTCCCTAAGCTGTTTTTTTTCCATGTTTCAGGACACAACGTACACTTCTCCAGAGTGGCTGTTGGCAATTTACATCCCGCCCATCAGTGTAGCAAGGCTGCCATTTCTCCATGGCCTGTCCTGCATTTCTGGTTTTGACACTTTTTGCAGCATGGCCCTTTTGACCGATGGGAAGCGAGACTTCTTTGTAGCGCTGATTTGCCTTTCCAGGTTGCTTGGTTGGCCAAAAAGGGCGTATGCGTTTTTTCCTGAATATATTCAGGAAAAAACGCATACGCCCTTTTTGGCCAAGGGCATCATTGTCGACGTTTTGCCGCTTTTCATGTGCTTTAAAGGCGATTCGTATCTACCTCCTGAAATCTGTTTCCTGCAATTCTGCCTTGCTTTCAAATCCTCTTCGTTGCCTTCCCTCAATATATCTGTGGATGAGAGTTATCATTTATAACTCTGCGGGTTTGTGAATTGCAGTTTCCCTGAGCTCCATTTTTCAACTGTCTTTTGTGGGAGCTGGCCGCAAAAGCGCGGGATTGCCTCAGGCCCTATTCTGCTTCTGGGTGGCAGGCTGAGCCTGTGGTTAATTCTTCTTCCTGTTGGGAAAATAGAGTGACCTGTGCCTGTCCCAACACCTAGATCTAGTCTCTCATTGGTTGTCCCTCTTCCCGTTCATCCTCAGGACAAATTGCAACCTGTAGGGAACAGGAGGTTAAAGGTGCTGATTCTCCAAGTAGGGAGATTGCTAGTAAAGTAGCTGGAATGGCGAAACCGAGCACAAGGAGATGAGAAATGAGGTGCGTTTTAGAAACCTTTCAAAATCACACGGTGTACCATCTTCTGGGTTTCTCATGCATGTTTTCGATGTAGGAAGATGCCCTTGAACCTGGAGATTTGGGACCCATGGGATGGGTACAACGCAGTATTACTTTAAAGGGTCTGCGTTTGCTCACCCAACCTCACCCAACCTCTCAGCCCCAAGAGTGTCCACCCTTATGTCTCATCCAGGTGTGGGTCTAGATATGGTCAATCCAGGTTGCATCACAGCCTCTGAACGAATTTTGTAAGAATTTCTCTCTCTTTCACTGTCTTTGTTTTACGGGTTTTTAAAAGTAATTTATTTTTATAATGGGGTTTAGCTGCTTTTCATGGCTGTGTTTATGCGGCTTTACACCCACTTGACTCACTTCCAGAGAAATATCAATACATAGGTTTTAAGATTCTTACTAGTCACATATATTCTTGTGTGGTGAATAGGGGGTGTTGAGTCCAGTTCACTGAGCAAGGAGTAGGTCTTGTCTATTACATATTGGGTGTATGGAACGGTATCTGAGCGAATTTGAAACCCTTGTTTTATGCATCACCCCACCTCACCATTCCCGTTAAGCAGCCATAGTGTGTTTTCTAAACGTGTGACTCTGTTCTGTTTTGTAATTCAGTTCAAGTGTAGCGGTTTTTACATTCCCTCTATAAGTGATAGCTTATGATAAGTGTCTTTTTCTGTGTGACTTATTTCACTTAGAATCGTCGTACCTAACTCCACTCATCTTGCTTCTACTAGCCTTATGAGACATTGATTTCATGTCTGAGTCATATTCCATTGTACATAAGGACCACAACTTCTTTATCCATTTTTCTCTTTCCTGGGATATTTAAGGTGTCATGAAGTGGAGGTTCTTGTCAACAGAGCAGCCCTAAACTTTCCGGTGCCTGTGTCTTGCTGATTTTTAGTTTTTCCAATTTATACGCCCATGAGTGGACGTGCCCTATGCTCCCTAAGCTGTTTTTTTTCCATGTTTCAGGACACAACGTACACTTCTCCAGAGTGGCTGTTGGCAATTTACATCCCGCCCATCAGTGTAGCAAGGCTGCCATTTCTCCATGGCCTGTCCTGCATTTCTGGTTTTGACACTTTTTGCAGCATGGCCCTTTTGACCGATGGGAAGCGAGACTTCTTTGTAGCGCTGATTTGCCTTTCCAGGTTGCTTGGTTGGCCAAAAAGGGCGTATGCGTTTTTTCCTGAATATATTCAGGAAAAAACGCATACGCCCTTTTTGGCCAAGGGCATCATTGTCGACGTTTTGCCGCTTTTCATGTGCTTTAAAGGCGATTCGTATCTACCTCCTGAAATCTGTTTCCTGCAATTCTGCCTTGCTTTCAAATCCTCTTCGTTGCCTTCCCTCAATATATCTGTGGATGAGAGTTATCATTTATAACTCTGCGGGTTTGTGAATTGCAGTTTCCCTGAGCTCCATTTTTCAACTGTCTTTTTTGGGAGCTGGCCGCAAAAGCGCGGGATTGCCTCAGGCCCTATTCTGCTTCTGGGCGGCAGGCTGAGCCTGTGGTTAATTCTTCTTCCTGTTGGGAAAATAGAGTGACCTGTGCCTGTCCCAACACCTAGATCTATTCTCTCATTGGTTGCCCCTCTTCCCGTTCATCCTCAGGACAAATTGCAACCTGTAGGGAACAGGAGGTTAAAGGTGCTGATTCTCCAAGTAGGGAGATTGCTAGTAAAGTAGCTGGAATGGCGAAACCGAGCACAAGGAGATGAGAAATGAGGTGCGTTTTAGAAACCTTTCAAAATCACACGGTGTACCATCTTCTGGGTTTCTCATGCATGTTTTCGATGTAGGAAGATGCCCTTGAACCTGGAGATTTGGAACCCATGGGATGGGTACCACGCAGTATTACTTTAAAGGGTCTGCGTTTGCTCACCCAACCTCACCCAACCTCTCAGCCCCAAGAGTGTCCACCCTTATGTCTCATCCAGCTGTGGGTGTAGATATGGTCAATCCAGGTTGCATCACAGCCTCTGAACGAATTTTGTAAGAATTTCTCTCTCTTTCACTGTCTTTGTTTTATGGGTTTTTAAAAGTAATTTATTTTTATAATGGGGTTTAGCTGCTTTTCATGGCTGTGTTTATGAGGCTTTACACCCACTTGACTCACTTCCAGAGAGATATCAATACATAGGTTTTAAGATTCTTACTAGTCACATATATTCTTGTGTGGTGAATAGGGGGTGTTGAGTCCAGTTCACTGAGCAAGGAGTAGGTCTTGTCTATTACATATTGGGTGTATGGAACGGTATCTGAGCGAATTTGAAACCCTTGTTTTATGCATCACCCCACCTCACCATTCCCGTTAAGCAGCCATAGTGTGTTTTCTAAACGTGTGACTCTGTTCTGTTTTGTAATTCAGTTCAAGTGTAGCGGTTTTTACATTCCCTCTATAAGTGATAGCTTATGATAAGTGTCTTTTTCTGTGTGACTTATTTCACTTAGAATCGTCGTACCTAACTCCACTCATCTTGCTTCTACTAGCCTTATGACATTGATTTCATGTCTGAGTGATATTCCATTGTACATAAGGACCACAACTTCTTTATCCATTTTTCTCTTTCCTGGGATATTTAAGGTGTCATGAAGTGGAGGTTCTTGTCAACAGAGCAGCCCTAAACTTTCCGGTGCCTGTGTCTTGCTGATTTTTAGTTTTTCCAATTTATACGCCCATGAGTGGACGTGCCCTATGCTCCCTAAGCTGTTTTTTTTCCATGTTTCAGGACACAACGTACACTTCTCCAGAGTGGCTGTTGGCAATTTACATCCCGCCCATCAGTGTAGCAAGGCTGCCATTTCTCCATGGCCTGTCCTGTATTTCTGGTTTTGACACTTTTTGCAGCATGGCCCTTTTGACCGATGGGAAGCGAGACTTCTTTGTAGCGCTGATTTGCCTTTCCAGGTTGCTTGGTTGGCCAAAAAGGGCGTATGCGTTTTTTCCTGAATATATTCAGGAAAAAACGCATACGCCCTTTTTGGCCAAGGGCATCATTGTCGACGTTTTGCCGCTTTTCATGTGCTTTAAAGGCGATTCGTATCTACCTCCTGAAATCTGTTTCCTGCAATTCTGCCTTGCTTTCAAATCCTCTTCGTTGCCTTCCCTCAATATATCTGTGGATGAGAGTTATTATTTATAACTCTGCGGGTTTGTGAATTGCAGTTTCCCTGAGCTCCATTTTTCAACTGTCTTTTTTGGGAGCTGGCCGCAAAAGCGCGGGATTGCCTCAGGCCCTATTCTGCTTCTGGGCGGCAGGCTGAGCCTGTGGTTAATTCTTCTTCCTGTTGGGAAAATAGAGTGACCTGTGCCTGTCCCAACACCTAGATCTATTCTCTCATTGGTTGCCCCTCTTCCCGTTCATCCTCAGGACAAATTGCAACCTGTAGGGAACAAGAGGTTAAAGGTGCTCATTCTCCAAGTAGGGAGATTGCTAGTAAAGTAGCTGGAATGGCGAAACCGAGCACAAGGAGATGAGAAATGAGGTGCGTTTTAGAAACCTTTCAAAATCACACGGTGTACCATCTTCTGGGTTTCTCAGGCATGTTTTCGATGTAGGAAGATGCCCTTGAACCTGGAGATTTGGGACCCATGGGATGGGTACCACGCAGTATTACTTTAAAGGGTCTGCGTTTGCTCACCCAACCTCACCCAACCTCTCAGCCCCAAGAGTGTCCACCCTTATGTCTCATCCAGCTGTGGGTCTAGATATGGTCAATCCAGGTTGCATCACAGCCTCTGAACGAATTTTGTAAGAATTTCTCTCTCTTTCACTGTCTTTGTTTTACGGGTTTTTAAAAGTAATTTATTTTTATAATGGGGTTTAGCTGCTTTTCATGGCTGTGTTTATGCGGCTTTACACCCACTTGACTCACTTCCAGAGAGATATCAATACATAGGTTTTAAGATTCTTACTAGTCACATATATTCTTGTGTGGTGAATAGGGGGTGTTGAGTCCAGTTCACTGAGCAAGGAGTAGGTCTTGTCTATTACATAGTGGGTGTATGGAACGGTATCTGAGCGAATTTGAAACCCTTGTTTTATGCATCACCCCACCTCACCATTCCCGTTAAGCAGCCATAGTGTGTTTTCTAAACGTGTGACTCTGTTCTGTTTTGTAATTCAGTTCAAGTGTAGCTGTTTTTACATTCCCTCTATAAGTGATAGCTTATGATAAGTGTCTTTTTCTGTGTGACTTATTTCACTTAGAATCGTCGTACCTAACTCCACTCATCTTGCTTCTACTAGCCTTATGACATTGATTTCATGTCTGAGTGATATTCCATTGTACATAAGGACCACAACTTCTTTATCCATTTTTCTCTTTCCTGGGATATTTAAGGTGTCATGAAGTGGAGGTTCTTGTCAACAGAGCAGCCCTAAACTTTCGGGTCCTGTGTCTTGCTGATTTTTAGTTTTTCCAATTTATACGCCCATGAGTGGACGTGCCCTATGCTCCCTAAGCTGTTTTTTTTCCATGTTTCAGGACACAACGTACACTTCTCCAGAGTGGCTGTTGGCAATTTACATCCCGCCCATCAGTGTAGCAAGGCTGCCATTTCTCCATGGCCTGTCCTGCATTTCTGGTTTTGACACTTTTTGCAGCATGGCCCTTTTCACCGATGGGAAGCGAGACTTCTTTGTAGCGCTGATTTGCCTTTCCAGGTTGCTTGGTTGGCCAAAAAGGGCGTATGCGTTTTTTCCTGAATATATTCAGGAAAAAACGCATACGCCCTTTTTGGCCAAGGGCATCATTGTCGACGTTTTGCCGCTTTTCATGTGCTTTAAAGGCGATTCGTATCTACCTCCTGAAATCTGTTTCCTGCAATTCTGCCTTGCTTTCAAATCCTCTTCGTTGCCTTCCCTCAATATATCTGTGGATGAGAGTTATCATTTATAACTCTGCGGGTTTGTGAATTGCAGTTTCCCTGAGCTCCATTTTTCAACTGTCTTTTTTGGGAGCTGGCCGCAAAAGCGCGGGATTGCCTCAGGCCCTATTCTGCTTCTGGGCGGCAGGCTGAGCCTGTGGTTAATTCTTCTTCCTGTTGGGAAAATAGAGTGACCTGTGCCTGTCCCAACACCTAGATCTATTCTCTCATTGGTTGCCCCTCTTCCCGTTCATCCTCAGGACAAATTGCAACCTGTAGGGAACAGGAGGTTAAAGGTGCTGATTCTCCAAGTAGGGAGATTGCTAGTAAAGTAGCTGGAATGGCGAAACCGAGCACAAGGAGATGAGAAATGAGGTGCGTTTTAGAAACCTTTCAAAATCACACGGTGTACCATCTTCTGGGTTTCTCATGCATGTTTTCGATGTAGGAAGATGCCCTTGAACCTGGAGATTTGGAACCCATGGGATGGGTACCACGCAGTATTACTTTAAAGGGTCTGCGTTTGCTCACCCAACCTCACCCAACCTCTCAGCCCCAAGAGTGTCCACCCTTATGTCTCATCCAGCTGTGGGTGTAGATATGGTCAATCCAGGTTGCATCACAGCCTCTGAACGAATTTTGTAAGAATTTCTCTCTCTTTCACTGTCTTTGTTTTATGGGTTTTTAAAAGTAATTTATTTTTATAATGGGGTTTAGCTGCTTTTCATGGCTGTGTTTATGAGGCTTTACACCCACTTGACTCACTTCCAGAGAGATATCAATACATAGGTTTTAAGATTCTTACTAGTCACATATATTCTTGTGTGGTGAATAGGGGGTGTTGAGTCCAGTTCACTGAGCAAGGAGTAGGTCTTGTCTATTACATATTGGGTGTATGGAACGGTATCTGAGCGAATTTGAAACCCTTGTTTTATGCATCACCCCACCTCACCATTCCCGTTAAGCAGCCATAGTGTGTTTTCTAAACGTGTGACTCTGTTCTGTTTTGTAATTCAGTTCAAGTGTAGCGGTTTTTACATTCCCTCTATAAGTGATAGCTTATGATAAGTGTCTTTTTCTGTGTGACTTATTTCACTTAGAATCGTCGTACCTAACTCCACTCATCTTGCTTCTACTAGCCTTATGACATTGATTTCATGTCTGAGTGATATTCCATTGTACATAAGGACCACAACTTCTTTATCCATTTTTCTCTTTCCTGGGATATTTAAGGTGTCATGAAGTGGAGGTTCTTGTCAACAGAGCAGCCCTAAACTTTCCGGTGCCTGTGTCTTGCTGATTTTTAGTTTTTCCAATTTATACGCCCATGAGTGGACGTGCCCTATGCTCCCTAAGCTGTTTTTTTTCCATGTTTCAGGACACAACGTACACTTCTCCAGAGTGGCTGTTGGCAATTTACATCCCGCCCATCAGTGTAGCAAGGCTGCCATTTCTCCATGGCCTGTCCTGTATTTCTGGTTTTGACACTTTTTGCAGCATGGCCCTTTTGACCGATGGGAAGCGAGACTTCTTTGTAGCGCTGATTTGCCTTTCCAGGTTGCTTGGTTGGCCAAAAAGGGCGTATGCGTTTTTTCCTGAATATATTCAGGAAAAAACGCATACGCCCTTTTTGGCCAAGGGCATCATTGTCGACGTTTTGCCGCTTTTCATGTGCTTTAAAGGCGATTCGTATCTACCTCCTGAAATCTGTTTCCTGCAATTCTGCCTTGCTTTCAAATCCTCTTCGTTGCCTTCCCTCAATATATCTGTGGATGAGAGTTATTATTTATAACTCTGCGGGTTTGTGAATTGCAGTTTCCCTGAGCTCCATTTTTCAACTGTCTTTTTTGGGAGCTGGCCGCAAAAGCGCGGGATTGCCTCAGGCCCTATTCTGCTTCTGGGCGGCAGGCTGAGCCTGTGGTTAATTCTTCTTCCTGTTGGGAAAATAGAGTGACCTGTGCCTGTCCCAACACCTAGATCTATTCTCTCATTGGTTGCCCCTCTTCCCGTTCATCCTCAGGACAAATTGCAACCTGTAGGGAACAGGAGGTTAAAGGTGCTGATTCTCCAAGTAGGGAGATTGCTAGTAAAGTAGCTGGAATGGCGAAACCGAGCACAAGGAGATGAGAAATGAGGTGCGTTTTAGAAACCTTTCAAAATCACACGGTGTACCATCTTCTGGGTTTCTCATGCATGTTTTCGATGTAGGAAGATGCCCTTGAACCTGGAGATTTGGGACCCATGGGATGGGTACCACGCAGTATTACTTTAAAGGGTCTGCGTTTGCTCACCCAACCTCACCCAACCTCTCAGCCCCAAGAGTGTCCACCCTTATGTCTCATCCAGGTGTGGGTCTAGATATGGTCAATCCAGGTTGCATCACAGCCTCTGAACGAATTTTGTAAGAATTTCTCTCTCTTTCACTGTCTTTGTTTTACGGGTTTTTAAAAGTAATTTATTTTTATAATGGGGTTTAGCTGCTTTTCATGGTTGTGTTTATGCGGCTTTACACCCACTTGACTCACTTCCAGACAGATATCAATACATAGGTTTTAAGATTCTTACTAGTCACATATATTCTTGTGCGGGGAATAGGGGGTGTTGAGTCCAGTTCACTGAGCAAGGAGTAGGTCTTGTCTATTACATATTGGGTGTATGGAACGGTATCTGAGCGAATTTGAAACCCTTGTTTTATGCATCACCCCACCTCACCTTTCCTGTTAAGCAGCTATAGTGTGTTTTCTAAACGTGTGACTCTGTTCTGTTTTGTAATTCAGTTCAAGTGTAGCGGTTTTTACACTCCCTCTATAAGTGATAGCTTATGATAAGTGTCTTTTTCTGTGTGACTTATTTCACTTAGAATCGTCGTACCTAACTCCACTCATCTTGCTTCTACTAGCCTTATGACATTGATTTCATGTCTGAGTGATATTCCATTGTACATAAGGACCACAACTTCTTTATCCATTTTTCTCTTTCCTGGGATATTTAAGGTGTCATGAAGTGGAGGTTCTTGTCAACAGAGCAGCCCTAAACATTCCGGTGCCTGTGTCTTGCTGATTTTTAGTTTTTCCAATTTATACGCCCATGAGTGGACGTGCCCTATGCTCCCTAAGCTGTTTTTTTTCCATGTTTCAGGACACAACGTACACTTCTCCAGAGTGGCTGTTGGCAATTTACATCCCGCCCATCAGTGTAGCAAGGCTGCCATTTCTCCATGGCCTGTCCTGCATTTCTGGTTTTGACACATTTTGCAGCATGGCCCTTTTGACCGATGGGAAGCGAGACTTCTTTGTAGCGCTGATTTGCCTTTCCAGGTTGCTTGGTTGGCCAAAAAGGGCGTATGCGTGTTTTCCTGAATATATTCAGGAAAACACGCATACGCCCTTTTTGGCCAAGGGCATCATTGTGGACGTTTTGCCGCTTTTCATGTGCTTTAAAGGCGATTCGTATCTACCTCCTGAAATCTGTTTCCTGCAATTCTGCCTTGCTTTCAAATCCTCTTCGTTGCCTTCTCTCAATATATCTGTGGATGAGAGTTATCATTTATAACTCTGCGGGTTTGTGAATTGCAGTTTCCCTGAGCTCCATTTTTCAACTGTCTTTTTTGGGAGCTGGCCGCAAAAGCGCGGGATTGCCTCAGGCCCTATTCTGCTTCTGGGCCGCAGGCTGAACCTGTGGTTAATTCTTCTTCCTGTTGGGAAAATAGAGTGACCTGTGCCTGTCCCAACACCTAGATCTATTCTCTCATTGGTTGCCCCTCTTCCCGTTCATCCTCAGGACAAATTGCAACCTGTAGGGAACAGGAGGTTAAAGGTGCTCATTCTCCAAGTAGGGAGATTGCTAGTAAAGTAGCTGGAATGGCGAAACCGAGCACAAGGAGCTGAGAAATTAGGTGCGTTTTAGATACCTTTCAAAATCACACGGTGTACCATCTTCTGGGTTTCTCAGGCATGTTTTCGATGTAGGAAGATGCCCTTGAACCTGGAGATTTGGGACCCATGGGATGGGTACCACGCAGTATTACTTTAAAGGGTCTGCGTTTGCTCACCCAACCTCACCCAACCTCTCAGCCCCAAGAGTGTCCACCCTTATGTCTCATCCAGCTGTGGGTCTAGATATGGTCAATCCAGGTTGCATCACAGCCTCTGAACGAATTTTGTAAGAATTTCTCTCTCTTTCACTGTCTTTGTTTTACGGGTTTTTAAAAGTAATTTATTTTTATAATGGGGTTTAGCTGCTTTTCATGGCTGTGTTTATGCGGCTTTACACCCACTTGACTCACTTCCAGAGAGATATCAATACATAGGTTTTAAGATTCTTACTAGTCACATATATTCTTGTGTGGTGAATAGGGGGTGTTGAGTCCAGTTCACTGAGCAAGGAGTAGGTCTTGTCTATTACATAGTGGGTGTATGGAACGGTATCTGAGCGAATTTGAAACCCTTGTTTTATGCATCACCCCACCTCACCATTCCCGTTAAGCAGCCATAGTGTGTTTTCTAAACGTGTGACTCTGTTCTGTTTTGTAATTCAGTTCAAGTGTAGCTGTTTTTACATTCCCTCTATAAGTGATAGCTTATGATAAGTGTCTTTTTCTGTGTGACTTATTTCACTTAGAATCGTCGTACCTAACTCCACTCATCTTGCTTCTACTAGCCTTATGACATTGATTTCATGTCTGAGTGATATTCCATTGTACATAAGGACCACAACTTCTTTATCCATTTTTCTCTTTCCTGGGATATTTAAGGTGTCATGAAGTGGAGGTTCTTGTCAACAGAGCAGCCCTAAACTTTCGGGTCCTGTGTCTTGCTGATTTTTAGTTTTTCCAATTTATACGCCCATGAGTGGACGTGCCCTATGCTCCCTAAGCTGTTTTTTTTCCATGTTTCAGGACACAACGTACACTTCTCCAGAGTGGCTGTTGGCAATTTACATCCCGCCCATCAGTGTAGCAAGGCTGCCATTTCTCCATGGCCTGTCCTGCATTTCTGGTTTTGACACTTTTTGCAGCATGGCCCTTTTCACCGATGGGAAGCGAGACTTCTTTGTAGCGCTGATTTGCCTTTCCAGGTTGCTTGGTTGGCCAAAAAGGGCGTATGCGTTTTTTCCTGAATATATTCAGGAAAAAACGCATACGCCCTTTTTGGCCAAGGGCATCATTGTCGACGTTTTGCCGCTTTTCATGTGCTTTAAAGGCGATTCGTATCTACCTCCTGAAATCTGTTTCCTGCAATTCTGCCTTGCTTTCAAATCCTCTTCGTTGCCTTCCCTCAATATATCTGTGGATGAGAGTTATCATTTATAACTCTGCGGGTTTGTGAATTGCAGTTTCCCTGAGCTCCATTTTTCAACTGTCTTTTTTGGGAGCTGGCCGCAAAAGCGCGGGATTGCCTCAGGCCCTATTCTGCTTCTGGGCGGCAGGCTGAGCCTGTGGTTAATTCTTCTTCCTGTTGGGAAAATAGAGTGACCTGTGCCTGTCCCAACACCTAGATCTATTCTCTCATTGGTTGCCCCTCTTCCCGTTCATCCTCAGGACAAATTGCAACCTGTAGGGAACAGGAGGTTAAAGGTGCTGATTCTCCAAGTAGGGAGATTGCTAGTAAAGTAGGTGGAATGGCGAAACCGAGCACAAGGAGATGAGA
Source organism: Eschrichtius robustus (assembly GCF_028021215.1). NCBI lineage: Eukaryota > Metazoa > Chordata > Mammalia > Artiodactyla > Eschrichtiidae > Eschrichtius > Eschrichtius robustus. The sequence continues at coordinate 54,767 of NW_027175610.1, forward strand.
AATGAGGTGCGTTTTAGAAACCTTTCAAAATCACACGGTGTACCATCTTCTGGGTTTCTCATGCATGTTTTCGATGTAGGAAGATGCCCTTGAACCTGGAGATTTGGGACCCATGGGATGGGTACCACGCAGTATTACTTTAAAGGGTCTGCGTTTGCTCACCCAACCTCACCCAACCTCTCAGCCCCAAGAGTGTCCACCCTTATGTCTCATCCAGCTGTGGGTCTAGATATGGTCAATCCAGGTTGCATCACAGCCTCTGAACGAATTTTGTAAGAATTTCTCTCTCTTTCACTGTCTTTGTTTTACGGGTTTTTAAAAGTAATTTATTTTTATAATGGGGTTTAGCTGCCTTTCATGGCTGTGTTTATGCGGCTTTACACCCACTTGACTCACTTCCAGACAGATATCAATACATAGGTTTTAAGATTCTTACTAGTCACATATATTCTTGTGCGGGGAATAGGGGGTGTTGAGTCCAGTTCACTGAGCAAGGAGTAGGTCTTGTCTATTACATATTGGGTGTATGGAACGGTATCTGAGCGAATTTGAAACCCTTGTTTTATGCATCACCCCACCTCACCTTTCGTGTTAAGCAGCTATAGTGTGTTTTCTAAACGTGTGACTCTGTTCTGTTTTGTAATTCAGTTCAAGTGTAGCGGTTTTTACATTCCCTCTATAAGTGATAGCTTATGATAAGTGTCGTTTTCTGTGTGACTTATTTCACTTAGAATCGTCGTACCTAACTCCACTCATCTTGCTTCTACTAGCCTTATGACATTGATTTCATGTCTGAGTGATATTCCATTGTACATAAGGACCACAACTTCTTTATCCATTTTTCTCTTTCCTGGGATATTTAAGGTGTCATGAAGTGGAGGTTCTTGTCAACAGAGCAGCCCTAAACTTTCGGGTGCCTGTGTCTTGCTGATATTTAGTTTTTCCAATTTATATGCCCATGAGTGGACGTGCCCTATGCTCCCTAAGCTGTTTTTTTTTCCATGTTTCAGGACACACCGTACACTTCTCCAGAGTGGCTGTTGGCAATTTACATCCCGCCCATCAGTGTAGCAAGGCTGCCCTTTCTCCATGGCCTGTCCTGCATTTCTGGTTTTGACACTTTTTGCAGCATGGCCCTTTTCACCAATGGGAAGCGAGACTTCTTTGTAGCGCTGATTTGCCATTCCAGGTTGCTTGGTTGGCCAAAAAGGGCGTATGCGTTTTTTCCTGAATATATTCAGGAAAAAACGCATACGCCCTTTTTGGCCAAGGGCATCATTGTGGACGTTTTGCCGCTTTTCATGTGCTTTAAAGGCGATTCGTATCTACCTCCTGAAATCTGTTTCCTGCAATTCTGCCTTGCTTTCAAATCCTCTTCGTTGCCTTCCCTCAATATATTTGTGGACGAGAGTTATCATTTATAACTCTGCGGGTTTGTGAATTGCAGTGCCCCTGAGCTCCATTTTTCAACTCTCTTTTTTGGGAGCTGGCCGCAAAAGCGCGGGATTGCCTCAGGCCCTATTCTGGTTCCGGGCGGCAGGCTGAGCCTGTGGTTAATTCTTCTTCCTGTTGGGAAAATAGAGTGACCTGTGCCTGTCCCAACACCTAGATCTAGTCTCTCATTGGTTGCCCCTCTTCCCGTTCATCCTCAGGACAAATTGCAACCTGTAGGGAACAGGAGGTTAAAGGTGCTCATTCTCCAAGTAGGGAGATTGCTAGTAAAGTAGCTGGAATGGCGAAACCGAGCACAAGGAGATGAGAAATGAGGTACGTTTTAGAAACCTTTCAAAATCACATGGTGTACCATCTTCTGGGTTTCTCATGCATGTTTTCGATGTAGGAAGATGCCCTTGAACCTGGAGATTTGGGACCCATGGGATGGGTACCACGCAGTATTACTTTAAAGGGTCTGCGTTTGCTCACCCAACCTCACCCAACCTCTCAGCCCCAAGAGTGTCCACCCTTATGTCTCATCCAGCTGTGGGTCTTGATATGGTCAATCCAGGTTGCATCACAGCCTCTGAACGAATTTTGTAAGAATTTCTCTCTCTTTCACTGTCTTTGTTTTATGGGTTTTTAAAAGTAATTTATTTTTATAATGGGGTTTAGCTGCTTTTCATGGCTGTGTTTATGCGGCTTTACACCCACTTGACTCACTTCCAGAGGGATATCAATACATAGGTATTAACATTCTTACTAATCACATATATTCTTGTGTGGTGAATAGGGGGTGTTGAGTCCAGTTCACTGAGCAAGGAGTAGGTCTTGTCTATTACATAGTGGGTGTATGGAACGGTATCTGAGCGAATTTGAAACCCTTGTTTTATGCATCACCCCACCTCACCATTCCCGTTAAGCAGCCATAGTGTGTTTTCTAAACGTGTGACTCTGTTCTGTTTTGTAATTCAGTTCAAGTGTAGCGGTTTTTACATTCCCTCTATAAGTGATAGCTTATGATAAGTGTCTTTTTCTGTGTGACTTATTTCACTTAGAATCGTCGTACCTAACTCCACTCATCTTGCTTCTACTAGCCTTATGACATTGATTTCATGTCTGAGTGATATTCCATTGTACATAAGGACCACAACTTCTTTATCCATTTTTCTCTTTCCTGGGATATTTAAGGTGTCATGAAGTGGAGGTTCTTGTCAACAGAGCAGCCCTAAACTTTCCGGTGCCTGTGTCTTGCTGATTTTTAGTTTTTCCAATTTATACGCCCATGAGTGGACGTGCCCTATGCTCCCTAAGCTGTTTTTTTTCCATGTTTCAGGACACAACGTACACTTCTCCAGAGTGGCTGTTGGCAATTTACATCCCGCCCATCAGTGTAGCAAGGCTGCCATTTCTCCATGGCCTGTCCTGCATTTCTGGTTTTGACACTTTTTGCAGCATGGCCCTTTTCACCGATGGGAAGCGAGACTTCTTTGTAGCGCTGATTTGCCTTTCCAGGTTGCTTGGTTGGCCAAAAAGGGCGTATGCGTTTTTTCCTGAATATATTCAGGAAAAAACGCATACGCCCTTTTTGGCCAAGGGCATCATTGTCGACGTTTTGCCGCTTTTCATGTGCTTTAAAGGCGATTCGTATCTACCTCCTGAAATCTGTTTCCTGCAATTCTGCCTTGCTTTCAAATCCTCTTCGTTGCCTTCCCTCAATATATCTGTGGATGAGAGTTATCATTTATAACTCTGCGGGTTTGTGAATTGCAGTTTCCCTGAGCTCCATTTTTCAACTGTCTTTTTTGGGAGCTGGCCGCAAAAGCGCGGGATTGCCTCAGGCCCTATTCTGCTTCTGGGCGGCAGGCTGAGCCTGTGGTTAATTCTTCTTCCTGTTGGGAAAATAGAGTGACCTGTGCCTGTCCCAACACCTAGATCTAGTCTCTCATTGGTTGCCCCTCTTCCCGTTCATCCTCAGGACAAATTGCAACCTGTAGGGAACAGGAGGTTAAAGGTGCTGATTCTCCAAGTAGGGAGATTGCTAGTAAAGTAGCTGGAATGGCGAAACCGAGCACAAGGAGATGAGAAATGAGGTGCGTTTTAGAAACCTTTCAAAATCACACGGTGTACCATCTTCTGGGTTTCTCATGCATGTTTTCGATGTAGGAAGATGCCCTTGAACCTGGAGATTTGGGACCCATGGGATGGGTACCACGCAGTATTACTTTAAAGGGTCTGCGTTTGCTCACCCAACCTCACCCAACCTCTCAGCCCCAAGAGTGTCCACCCTTATGTCTCATCCAGCTGTGGGTCTAGATATGGTCAATCCAGGTTGCATCACAGCCTCTGAACGAATTTTGTAAGAATTTCTCTCTCTTTCACTGTCTTTGTTTTACGGGTTTTTAAAAGTAATTTATTTTTATAATGGGGTTTAGCTGCTTTTCATGGCTGTGTTTATGCGGCTTTACACCCACTTGACTCACTTCCAGACAGATATCAATACATAGGTTTTAAGATTCTTACTAGTCACATATATTCTTGTGCGGGGAATAGGGGGTGTTGAGTCCAGTTCACTGAGCAAGGAGTAGGTCTTGTCTATTACATATTGGGTGTATGGAACGGTATCTGAGCGAATTTGAAACCCTTGTTTTATGCATCACCCCACCTCACCTTTCCTGTTAAGCAGCTATAGTGTGTTTTCTAAACGTGTGACTCTGTTCTGTTTTGTAATTCAGTTCAAGTGTAGCGGTTTTTACATTCCCTCTATAAGTGATAGCTTATGATAAGTGTCGTTTTCTGTGTGACTTATTTCACTTAGAATCGTCATACCTAACTCCACTCATCTTGCTTCTACTAGCCTTATGACATTGATTTCATGTCTGAGTGATATTCCATTCTACATAAGGACCACAACTTCTTTATCCATTTTTCTCTTTCCTGGGATATTTAAGGTGTCATGAAGTGGAGGTTCTTGTCAACAGAGCAGCCCTAAACTTTCCGGTGCCTGTGTCTTGCTGATTTTTAGTTTTTCCAATTTATACGCCCATGAGTGGACGTCCCCTATGCTCCCTAAGCTGTTTTTTTTCCATGTTTCAGGACACAACGTACACTTCTCCAGAGTGGCTGTTGGCAATTTACATCCCGCCCATCAGTGTAGCAAGGCTGCCATTTCTCCATGGCCTGTCCTGTATTTCTGGTTTTGACACTTTTTGCAGCATGGCCCTTTTGACCGATGTTAAGCGAGACTTCTTTGTAGCGCTGATTTGCCTTTCCAGGTTGCTTGGTTGGCCAAAAAGGGCGTATGCGTTTTTTCCTGAATATATTCAGGAAAAAACGCATACGCCCTTTTTGGCCAAGGGCATCATTGTCGACGTTTTGCCGCTTTTCATGTGCTTTAAATGCGATTCGTATCTACCTCCTGAAATCTGTTTCCTGCAATTCTGCCTTGCTTTCAAATCCTCTTCGTTGCCTTCCCTCAATATATCTGTGGATGAGAGTTATTATTTATAACTCTGCGGGTTTGTGAATTGCAGTTTCCCTGAGCTCCATTTTTCAACTGTCTTTTTTGGGAGCTGGCCGCAAAAGCGCGGGATTGCCTCAGGCCCTATTCTGCTTCTGGGCGGCAGGCTGAGCCTGTGGTTAATTCTTCTTCCTGTTGGGAAAATAGAGTGACCTGTGCCTGTCCCAACACCTAGATCTATTCTCTCATTGGTTGCCCCTCTTCCCGTTCATCCTCAGGACAAATTGCAACCTGTAGGGAACAGGAGGTTAAAGGTGCTGATTCTCCAAGTAGGGAGATTGCTAGTAAAGTAGCTGGAATGGCGAAACCGAGCACAAGGAGATGAGAAATGAGGTGCGTTTTAGAAACCTTTCAAAATCACACGGTGTACCATCTTCTGGGTTTCTCATGCATGTTTTCGATGTAGGAAGATGCCCTTGAACCTGGAGATTTGGGACCCATGGGATGGGTACCACGCAGTATTACTTTAAAGGGTCTGCGTTTGCTCACCCAACCTCACCCAACCTCTCAGCCCCAAGAGTGTCCACCCTTATGTCTCATCCAGGTGTGGGTCTAGATATGGTCAATCCAGGTTGCATCACAGCCTCTGAACGAATTTTGTAAGAATTTCTCTCTCTTTCACTGTCTTTGTTTTACGGGTTTTTAAAAGTAATTTATTTTTATAATGGGGTTTAGCTGCTTTTCATGGTTGTGTTTATGCGGCTTTACACCCACTTGACTCACTTCCAGACAGATATCAATACATAGGTTTTAAGATTCTTACTAGTCACATATATTCTTGTGCGGGGAATAGGGGGTGTTGAGTCCAGTTCACTGAGCAAGGAGTAGGTCTTGTCTATTACATATTGGGTGTATGGAACGGTATCTGAGCGAATTTGAAACCCTTGTTTTATGCATCACCCCACCTCACCTTTCCTGTTAAGCAGCTATAGTGTGTTTTCTAAACGTGTGACTCTGTTCTGTTTTGTAATTCAGTTCAAGTGTAGCGGTTTTTACACTCCCTCTATAAGTGATAGCTTATGATAAGTGTCTTTTTCTGTGTGACTTATTTCACTTAGAATCGTCGTACCTAACTCCACTCATCTTGCTTCTACTAGCCTTATGACATTGATTTCATGTCTGAGTGATATTCCATTGTACATAAGGACCACAACTTCTTTATCCATTTTTCTCTTTCCTGGGATATTTAAGGTGTCATGAAGTGGAGGTTCTTGTCAACAGAGCAGCCCTAAACTTTCGGGTGCCTGTGTCTTGCTGATTTTTAGTTTTTCCAATTTATACGCCCATGAGTGGACGTGCCCTATGCTCCCTAAGCTGTTTTTTTTCCATGTTTCAGGACACAACGTACACTTCTCCAGAGTGGCTGTTGGCAATTTACATCCCGCCCATCAGTGTAGCAAGGCTGCCATTTCTCCATGGCCTGTCCTGCATTTCTGGTTTTGACACATTTTGCAGCATGGCCCTTTTGACCGATGGGAAGCGAGACTTCTTTGTAGCGCTGATTTGCCTTTCCAGGTTGCTTGGTTGGCCAAAAAGGGCGTATGCGTGTTTTCCTGAATATATTCAGGAAAACACGCATACGCCCTTTTTGGCCAAGGGCATCATTGTGGACGTTTTGCCGCTTTTCATGTGCTTTAAAGGCGATTCGTATCTACCTCCTGAAATCTGTTTCCTGCAATTCTGCCTTGCTTTCAAATCCTCTTCGTTGCCTTCTCTCAATATATCTGTGGATGAGAGTTATCATTTATAACTCTGCGGGTTTGTGAATTGCAGTTTCCCTGAGCTCCATTTTTCAACTGTCTTTTTTGGGAGCTGGCCGCAAAAGCGCGGGATTGCCTCAGGCCCTATTCTGCTTCTGGGCCGCAGGCTGAACCTGTGGTTAATTCTTCTTCCTGTTGGGAAAATAGAGTGACCTGTGCCTGTCCCAACACCTAGATCTATTCTCTCATTGGTTGCCCCTCTTCCCGTTCATCCTCAGGACAAATTGCAACCTGTAGGGAACAGGAGGTTAAAGGTGCTCATTCTCCAAGTAGGGAGATTGCTAGTAAAGTAGCTGGAATGGCGAAACCGAGCACAAGGAGCTGAGAAATGAGGTGCGTTTTAGATACCTTTCAAAATCACACGGTGTACCATCTTCTGGGTTTCTCAGGCATGTTTTCGATGTAGGAAGATGCCCTTGAACCTGGAGATTTGGGACCCATGGGATGGGTACCACGCAGTATTACTTTAAAGGGTCTGCGTTTGCTCACCCAACCTCACCCAACCTCTCAGCCCCAAGAGTGTCCACCCTTATGTCTCATCCAGCTGTGGGTCTAGATATGGTCAATCCAGGTTGCATCACAGCCTCTGAACGAATTTTGTAAGAATTTCTCTCTCTTTCACTGTCTTTGTTTTACGGGTTTTTAAAAGTAATTTATTTTTATAATGGGGTTTAGCTGCTTTTCATGGCTGTGTTTATGCGGCTTTACACCCACTTGACTCACTTCCAGAGAGATATCAATACATAGGTTTTAAGATTCTTACTAGTCACATATATTCTTGTGTGGTGAATAGGGGGTGTTGAGTCCAGTTCACTGAGCAAGGAGTAGGTCTTGTCTATTACATAGTGGGTGTATGGAACGGTATCTGAGCGAATTTGAAACCCTTGTTTTATGCATCACCCCACCTCACCATTCCCGTTAAGCAGCCATAGTGTGTTTTCTAAACGTGTGACTCTGTTCTGTTTTGTAATTCAGTTCAAGTGTAGCGGTTTTTACATTCCCTCTATAAGTGATAGCTTATGATAAGTGTCTTTTTCTGTGTGACTTATTTCACTTAGAATCGTCGTACCTAACTCCACTCATCTTGCTTCTACTAGCCTTATGACATTGATTTCATGTCTGAGTGATATTCCATTGTACATAAGGACCACAACTTCTTTATCCATTTTTCTCTTTCCTGGGATATTTAAGGTGTCATGAAGTGGAGGTTCTTGTCAACAGAGCAGCCCTAAACTTTCGGGTCCTGTGTCTTGCTGATTTTTAGTTTTTCCAATTTATACGCCCATGAGTGGACGTGCCCTATGCTCCCTAAGCTGTTTTTTTTCCATGTTTCAGGACACAACGTACACTTCTCCAGAGTGGCTGTTGGCAATTTACATCCCGCCCATCAGTGTAGCAAGGCTGCCATTTCTCCATGGCCTGTCCTGCATTTCTGGTTTTGACACTTTTTGCAGCATGGCCCTTTTCACCGATGGGAAGCGAGACTTCTTTGTAGCGCTGATTTGCCTTTCCAGGTTGCTTGGTTGGCCAAAAAGGGCGTATGCGTTTTTTCCTGAATATATTCAGGTAAAAACGCATACGCCCTTTTTGGCCAAGGGCATCATTGTCGACGTTTTGCCGCTTTTCATGTGCTTTAAAGGCGATTCGTATCTACCTCCTGAAATCTGTTTCCTGCAATTCTGCCTTGCTTTCAAATCCTCTTCGTTGCCTTCCCTCAATATATCTGTGGATGAGAGTTATCATTTATAACTCTGCGGGTTTGTGAATTGCAGTTTCCCTGAGCTCCATTTTTCAACTGTCTTTTTTGGGAGCTGGCCGCAAAAGCGCGGGATTGCCTCAGGCCCTATTCTGCTTCTGGGCGGCAGGCTGAGCCTGTGGTTAATTCTTCTTCCTGTTGGGAAAATAGAGTGACCTGTGCCTGTCCCAACACCTAGATCTATTCTCTCATTGGTTGCCCCTCTTCCCGTTCATCCTCAGGACAAATTGCAACCTGTAGGGAACAGGAGGTTAAAGGTGCTGATTCTCCAAGTAGGGAGATTGCTAGTAAAGTAGGTGGAATGGCGAAACCGAGCACAAGGAGATGAGAAATGAGGTGCGTTTTAGAAACCTTTCAAAATCACACGGTGTACCATCTTCTGGGTTTCTCATGCATGTTTTCGATGTAGGAAGATGCCCTTGAACCTGGAGATTTGGGACCCATGGGATGGGTACCACGCAGTATTACTTTAAAGGGTCTGCGTTTGCTCACCCAACCTCACCCAACCTCTCAGCCCCAAGAGTGTCCACCCTTATGTCTCATCCAGCTGTGGGTCTAGATATGGTCAATCCAGGTTGCATCACAGCCTCTGAACGAATTTTGTAAGAATTTCTCTCTCTTTCACTGTCTTTGTTTTACGGGTTTTTAAAAGTAATTTATTTTTATAATGGGGTTTAGCTGCCTTTCATGGCTGTGTTTATGCGGCTTTACACCCACTTGACTCACTTCCAGACAGATATCAATACATAGGTTTTAAGATTCTTACTAGTCACATATATTCTTGTGCGGGGAATAGGGGGTGTTGAGTCCAGTTCACTGAGCAAGGAGTAGGTCTTGTCTATTACATATTGGGTGTATGGAACGGTATCTGAGCGAATTTGAAACCCTTGTTTTATGCATCACCCCACCTCACCTTTCGTGTTAAGCAGCTATAGTGTGTTTTCTAAACGTGTGACTCTGTTCTGTTTTGTAATTCAGTTCAAGTGTAGCGGTTTTTACATTCCCTCTATAAGTGATAGCTTATGATAAGTGTCGTTTTCTGTGTGACTTATTTCACTTAGAATCGTCGTACCTAACTCCACTCATCTTGCTTCTACTAGCCTTATGACATTGATTTCATGTCTGAGTGATATTCCATTGTACATAAGGACCACAACTTCTTTATCCATTTTTCTCTTTCCTGGGATATTTAAGGTGTCATGAAGTGGAGGTTCTTGTCAACAGAGCAGCCCTAAACTTTCGGGTGCCTGTGTCTTGCTGATATTTAGTTTTTCCAATTTATATGCCCATGAGTGGACGTGCCCTATGCTCCCTAAGCTGTTTTTTTTTCCATGTTTCAGGACACACCGTACACTTCTCCAGAGTGGCTGTTGGCAGTTTACATCCCGCCCATCAGTGTAGCAAGGCTGCCCTTTCTCCATGGCCTGTCCTGCATTTCTGGTTTTGACACTTTTTGCAGCATGGCCCTTTTCACCAATGGGAAGCGAGACTTCTTTGTAGCGCTGATTTGCCATTCCAGGTTGCTTGGTTGGCCAAAAAGGGCGTATGCGTTTTTTCCTGAATATATTCAGGAAAAAACGCATACGCCCTTTTTGGCCAAGGGCATCATTGTCGACGTTTTGCCGCTTTTCATGTGCTTTAAAGGCGATTCGTATCTACCTCCTGAAATCTGTTTCCTGCAATTCTGCCTTGCTTTCAAATCCTCTTCGTTGCCTTCCCTCAATATATCTGTGGATGAGAGTTATTATTTATAACTCTGCGGGTTTGTGAATTGCAGTTTCCCTGAGCTCCATTTTTCAACTGTCTTTTTTGGGAGCTGGCCGCAAAAGCGCGGGATTGCCTCAGGCCCTATTCTGCTTCTGGGCGGCAGGCTGAGCCTGTGGTTAATTCTTCTTCCTGTTGGGAAAATAGAGTGACCTGTGCCTGTCCCAACACCTAGATCTATTCTCTCATTGGTTGCCCCTCTTCCCGTTCATCCTCAGGACAAATTGCAACCTGTAGGGAACAGGAGGTTAAAGGTGCTCATTCTCCAAGTAGGGAGATTGCTAGTAAAGTAGCTGGAATGGCGAAACCGAGCACAAGGAGATGAGAAATGAGGTGCGTTTTAGAAACCTTTCAAAATCACACGGTGTACCATCTTCTGGGTTTCTCATGCATGTTTTCGATGTAGGAAGATGCCCTTGAACCTGGAGATTTGGGACCCATGGGATGGGTACCACGCAGTATTACTTTAAAGGGTCTGCGTTTGCTCACCCAACCTCACCCAACCTCTCAGCCCCAAGAGTGTCCACCCTTATGTCTCATCCAGGTGTGGGTCTAGATATGGTCAATCCAGGTTGCATCACAGCCTCTGAACGAATTTTGTAAGAATTTCTCTCTCTTTCACTGTCTTTGTTTTACGGGTTTTTAAAAGTAATTTATTTTTATAATGGGGTTTAGCTGCCTTTCATGGTTGTGTTTATGCGGCTTTACACCCACTTGACTCACTTCCAGACAGATATCAATACATAGGTTTTAAGATTCTTACTAGTCACATATATTCTTGTGCGGGGAATAGGGGGTGTTGAGTCCAGTTCACTGAGCAAGGAGTAGGTCTTGTCTATTACATATTGGGTGTATGGAACGGTATCTGAGCGAATTTGAAACCCTTGTTTTATGCATCACCCCACCTCACCTTTCCCGTTAAGCAGCTATAGTGTGTTTTCTAAACGTGTGACTCTGTTCTGTTTTGTAATTCAGTTCAAGTGTAGCGGTTTTTACACTCCCTCTATAAGTGATAGCTTATGATAAGTGTCTTTTTCTGTGTGACTTATTTCACTTAGAATCGTCGTACCTAACTCCACTCATCTTGCTTCTACTAGCCTTATGACATTGATTTCATGTCTGAGTGATATTCCATTGTACATAAGGACCACAACTTCTTTATCCATTTTTCTCTTTCCTGGGATATTTAAGGTGTCATGAAGTGGAGGTTCTTGTCAACAGAGCAGCCCTAAACATTCCGGTGCCTGTGTCTTGCAGATTTTTAGTTTTTCCAATTTATACGCCCATGAGTGGACGTGCCCTATGCTCCCTAATCTGTTTTTTTTCCATGTTTCAGGACACAACGTACACTTCTCCAGAGTGGCTGTTGGCAATTTACATCCCGCCCATCAGTGTAGCAAGGCTGCCATTTCTCCATGGCCTGTCCTGCATTTCTGGTTTTGACACATTTTGCAGCATGGCCCTTTTGACCGATGGGAAGCGAGACTTCTTTGTAGCGCTGATTTGCCTTTCCAGGTTGCTTGGTTGGCCAAAAAGGACGTATGCGTGTTTTCCTGAATATATTCAGGAAAACACGCATACGCCCTTTTTGGCCAAGGGCATCATTGTGGACGTTTTGCCGCTTTTCATGTGCTTTAAAGGCGATTCGTATCTACCTCCTGAAATCTGTTTCCTGCAATTCTGCCTTGCTTTCAAATCCTCTTCGTTGCCTTCCCTCAATATATCTGTGGATGAGAGTTATCATTTATAACTCTGCGGGTTTGTGAATTGCAGTTTCCCTGAGCTCCATTTTTCAACTGTCTTTTTTGGGAGCTGGCCGCAAAAGCGCGGGATTGCCTCAGGCCCTATTCTGCTTCTGGGCGGCAGGCTGAACCTGTGGTTAATTCTTCTTCCTGTTGGGAAAATAGAGTGACCTGTGCCTGTCCCAACACCTAGATCTATTCTCTCATTGGTTGCCCCTCTTCCCGTTCATCCTCAGGACAAATTGCAACCTGTAGGGAACAGGAGGTTAAAGGTGCTCATTCTCCAAGTAGGGAGATTGCTAGTAAAGTAGCTGGAATGGCGAAACCGAGCACAAGGAGATGAGAAATGAGGTGCGTTTTAGAAACCTTTCAAAATCACACGGTGTACCATCTTCTGGGTTTCTCATGCATGTTTTCGATGTAGGAAGATGCCCTTGAACCTGGAGATTTGGGACCCATGGGATGGGTACCACGCAGTATTACTTTAAAGGGTCTGCGTTTGCTCACCCAACCTCACCCAACCTCTCAGCCCCAAGAGTGTCCACCCTTATGTCTCATCCAGCTGTGGGTCTAGATATGGTCAATCCAGGTTGCATCACAGCCTCTGAACGAATTTTGTAAGAATTTCTCTCTCTTTCACTGTCTTTGTTTTACGGGTTTTTAAAAGTAATTTATTTTTATAATGGGGTTTAGCTGCTTTTCATGGCTGTGTTTATGGGGCTTTACACCCACTTGACTCACTTCCAGAGAGATATCAATACATAGGTTTTAAGATTCTTACTAGTCACATATATTCTTGTGTGGTGAATAGGGGGTGTTGAGTCCAGTTCACTGAGCAAGGAGTAGGTCTTGTCTATTACATAGTGGTTGTATGGAACGGTATCTGAGCGAATTTGAAACCCTTGTTTTATGCATCACCCCACCTCACCATTCCCGTTAAGCAGCCATAGTGTGTTTTCTAAACGTGTGACTCTGTTCTGTTTTGTAATTCAGTTCAAGTGTAGCGGTTTTTACATTCCCTCTATAAGTGATAGCTTATGATAAGTGTCTTTTTCTGTGTGACTTATTTCACTTAGAATCGTCGTACCTAACTCCACTCATCTTGCTTCTACTAGCCTTATGACATTGATTTCATGTCTGAGTGATATTCCATTGTACATAAGGACCACAACTTCTTTATCCATTTTTCTCTTTCCTGGGATATTTAAGGTGTCATGAAGTGGAGGTTCTTGTCAACAGAGCAGCCCTAAACTTTCGGGTGCCTGTGTCTTGCTGATTTTTAGTTTTTCCAATTTATACGCCCATGAGTGGACGTGCCCTATGCTCCCTAAGCTGTTTTTTTTCCATGTTTCAGGACACAACGTACACTTCTCCAGAGTGGCTGTTGGCAATTTACATCCCGCCCATCAGTGTAGCAAGGCTGCCATTTCTCCATGGCCTGTCCTGCATTTCTGGTTTTGACACTTTTTGCAGCATGGCCCTTTTCACCGATGGGAAGCGAGACTTCTTTGTAGCGCTGATTTGCCTTTCCAGGTTGCTTGGTTGGCCAAAACGGGCGTATGCGTTTTTTCCTGAATATATTCAGGAAAAAACGCATACGCCCTTTTTGGCCAAGGGCATCATTGTCGACGTTTTGCCGCTTTTCATGTGCTTTAAAGGCGATTCGTATCTACCTCCTGAAATCTGTTTCCTGCAATTCTGCCTTGCTTTCAAATCCTCTTCGTTGCCTTCCCTCAATATATCTGTGGATGAGAGTTATCATTTATAACTCTGCGGGTTTGTGAATTGCAGTTTCCCTGAGCTCCATTTTTCAACTGTCTTTTTTGGGAGCTGGCCGCAAAAGCGCGGGATTGCCTCAGGCCCTATTCTGCTTCTGGGCGGCAGGCTGAGCCTGTGGTTAATTCTTCTTCCTGTTGGGAAAATAGAGTGACCTGTGCCTGTCCCAACACCTAGATCTATTCTCTCATTGGTTGCCCCTCTTCCCGTTCATCCTCAGGACAAATTGCAACCTGTAGGGAACAGGAGGTTAAAGGTGCTGATTCTCCAAGTAGGGAGATTGCTAGTAAAGTAGGTGGAATGGCGAAACCGAGCACAAGGAGATGAGAAATGAGGTGCGTTTTAGAAACCTTTCAAAATCACACGGTGTACCATCTTCTGGGTTTCTCATGCATGTTTTCGATGTAGGAAGATGCCCTTGAACCTGGAGATTTGGGACCCATGGGATGGGTACCACGCAGTATTACTTTAAAGGGTCTGCGTTTGCTCACCCAACCTCACCCAACCTCTCAGCCCCAAGAGTGTCCACCCTTATGTCTCATCCAGCTGTGGGTCTAGATATGGTCAATCCAGGTTGCATCACAGCCTCTGAACGAATTTTGTAAGAATTTCTCTCTCTTTCACTGTCTTTGTTTTACGGGTTTTTAAAAGTAATTTATTTTTATAATGGGGTTTAGCTGCCTTTCATGGCTGTGTTTATGCGGCTTTACACCCACTTGACTCACTTCCAGACAGATATCAATACATAGGTTTTAAGATTCTTACTAGTCACATATATTCTTGTGCGGGGAATAGGGGGTGTTGAGTCCAGTTCACTGAGCAAGGAGTAGGTCTTGTCTATTACATATTGGGTGTATGGAACGGTATCTGAGCGAATTTGAAACCCTTGTTTTATGCATCACCCCACCTCACCTTTCGTGTTAAGCAGCTATAGTGTGTTTTCTAAACGTGTGACTCTGTTCTGTTTTGTAATTCAGTTCAAGTGTAGCGGTTTTTACATTCCCTCTATAAGTGATAGCTTATGATAAGTGTCGTTTTCTGTGTGACTTATTTCACTTAGAATCGTCGTACCTAACTCCACTCATCTTGCTTCTACTAGCCTTATGACATTGATTTCATGTCTGAGTGATATTCCATTGTACATAAGGACCACAACTTCTTTATCCATTTTTCTCTTTCCTGGGATATTTAAGGTGTCATGAAGTGGAGGTTCTTGTCAACAGAGCAGCCCTAAACTTTCGGGTGCCTGTGTCTTGCTGATATTTAGTTTTTCCAATTTATATGCCCATGAGTGGACGTGCCCTATGCTCCCTAAGCTGTTTTTTTTTCCATGTTTCAGGACACACCGTACACTTCTCCAGAGTGGCTGTTGGCAGTTTACATCCCGCCCATCAGTGTAGCAAGGCTGCCCTTTCTCCATGGCCTGTCCTGCATTTCTGGTTTTGACACTTTTTGCAGCATGGCCCTTTTCACCAATGGGAAGCGAGACTTCTTTGTAGCGCTGATTTGCCATTCCAGGTTGCTTGGTTGGCCAAAAAGGGCGTATGCGTTTTTTCCTGAATATATTCAGGAAAAAACGCATACGCCCTTTTTGGCCAAGGGCATCATTGTCGACGTTTTGCCGCTTTTCATGTGCTTTAAAGGCGATTCGTATCTACCTCCTGAAATCTGTTTCCTGCAATTCTGCCTTGCTTTCAAATCCTCTTCGTTGCCTTCCCTCAATATATCTGTGGATGAGAGTTATTATTTATAACTCTGCGGGTTTGTGAATTGCAGTTTCCCTGAGCTCCATTTTTCAACTGTCTTTTTTGGGAGCTGGCCGCAAAAGCGCGGGATTGCCTCAGGCCCTATTCTGCTTCTGGGCGGCAGGCTGAGCCTGTGGTTAATTCTTCTTCCTGTTGGGAAAATAGAGTGACCTGTGCCTGTCCCAACACCTAGATCTATTCTCTCATTGGTTGCCCCTCTTCCCGTTCATCCTCAGGACAAATTGCAACCTGTAGGGAACAGGAGGTTAAAGGTGCTCATTCTCCAAGTAGGGAGATTGCTAGTAAAGTAGCTGGAATGGCGAAACCGAGCACAAGGAGATGAGAAATGAGGTGCGTTTTAGAAACCTTTCAAAATCACACGGTGTACCATCTTCTGGGTTTCTCATGCATGTTTTCGATGTAGGAAGATGCCCTTGAACCTGGAGATTTGGGACCCATGGGATGGGTACCACGCAGTATTACTTTAAAGGGTCTGCGTTTGCTCACCCAACCTCACCCAACCTCTCAGCCCCAAGAGTGTCCACCCTTATGTCTCATCCAGGTGTGGGTCTAGATATGGTCAATCCAGGTTGCATCACAGCCTCTGAACGAATTTTGTAAGAATTTCTCTCTCTTTCACTGTCTTTGTTTTACGGGTTTTTAAAAGTAATTTATTTTTATAATGGGGTTTAGCTGCCTTTCATGGTTGTGTTTATGCGGCTTTACACCCACTTGACTCACTTCCAGACAGATATCAATACATAGGTTTTAAGATTCTTACTAGTCACATATATTCTTGTGCGGGGAATAGGGGGTGTTGAGTCCAGTTCACTGAGCAAGGAGTAGGTCTTGTCTATTACATATTGGGTGTATGGAACGGTATCTGAGCGAATTTGAAACCCTTGTTTTATGCATCACCCCACCTCACCTTTCCCGTTAAGCAGCTATAGTGTGTTTTCTAAACGTGTGACTCTGTTCTGTTTTGTAATTCAGTTCAAGTGTAGCGGTTTTTACACTCCCTCTATAAGTGATAGCTTATGATAAGTGTCTTTTTCTGTGTGACTTATTTCACTTAGAATCGTCGTACCTAACTCCACTCATCTTGCTTCTACTAGCCTTATGACATTGATTTCATGTCTGAGTGATATTCCATTGTACATAAGGACCACAACTTCTTTATCCATTTTTCTCTTTCCTGGGATATTTAAGGTGTCATGAAGTGGAGGTTCTTGTCAACAGAGCAGCCCTAAACATTCCGGTGCCTGTGTCTTGCAGATTTTTAGTTTTTCCAATTTATACGCCCATGAGTGGACGTGCCCTATGCTCCCTAATCTGTTTTTTTTCCATGTTTCAGGACACAACGTACACTTCTCCAGAGTGGCTGTTGGCAATTTACATCCCGCCCATCAGTGTAGCAAGGCTGCCATTTCTCCATGGCCTGTCCTGCATTTCTGGTTTTGACACATTTTGCAGCATGGCCCTTTTGACCGATGGGAAGCGAGACTTCTTTGTAGCGCTGATTTGCCTTTCCAGGTTGCTTGGTTGGCCAAAAAGGACGTATGCGTGTTTTCCTGAATATATTCAGGAAAACACGCATACGCCCTTTTTGGCCAAGGGCATCATTGTGGACGTTTTGCCGCTTTTCATGTGCTTTAAAGGCGATTCGTATCTACCTCCTGAAATCTGTTTCCTGCAATTCTGCCTTGCTTTCAAATCCTCTTCGTTGCCTTCCCTCAATATATCTGTGGATGAGAGTTATCATTTATAACTCTGCGGGTTTGTGAATTGCAGTTTCCCTGAGCTCCATTTTTCAACTGTCTTTTTTGGGAGCTGGCCGCAAAAGCGCGGGATTGCCTCAGGCCCTATTCTGCTTCTGGGCGGCAGGCTGAACCTGTGGTTAATTCTTCTTCCTGTTGGGAAAATAGAGTGACCTGTGCCTGTCCCAACACCTAGATCTATTCTCTCATTGGTTGCCCCTCTTCCCGTTCATCCTCAGGACAAATTGCAACCTGTAGGGAACAGGAGGTTAAAGGTGCTCATTCTCCAAGTAGGGAGATTGCTAGTAAAGTAGCTGGAATGGCGAAACCGAGCACAAGGAGATGAGAAATGAGGTGCGTTTTAGAAACCTTTCAAAATCACACGGTGTACCATCTTCTGGGTTTCTCATGCATGTTTTCGATGTAGGAAGATGCCCTTGAACCTGGAGATTTGGGACCCATGGGATGGGTACCACGCAGTATTACTTTAAAGGGTCTGCGTTTGCTCACCCAACCTCACCCAACCTCTCAGCCCCAAGAGTGTCCACCCTTATGTCTCATCCAGCTGTGGGTCTAGATATGGTCAATCCAGGTTGCATCACAGCCTCTGAACGAATTTTGTAAGAATTTCTCTCTCTTTCACTGTCTTTGTTTTACGGGTTTTTAAAAGTAATTTATTTTTATAATGGGGTTTAGCTGCTTTTCATGGCTGTGTTTATGGGGCTTTACACCCACTTGACTCACTTCCAGAGAGATATCAATACATAGGTTTTAAGATTCTTACTAGTCACATATATTCTTGTGTGGTGAATAGGGGGTGTTGAGTCCAGTTCACTGAGCAAGGAGTAGGTCTTGTCTATTACATAGTGGTTGTATGGAACGGTATCTGAGCGAATTTGAAACCCTTGTTTTATGCATCACCCCACCTCACCATTCCCGTTAAGCAGCCATAGTGTGTTTTCTAAACGTGTGACTCTGTTCTGTTTTGTAATTCAGTTCAAGTGTAGCGGTTTTTACATTCCCTCTATAAGTGATAGCTTATGATAAGTGTCTTTTTCTGTGTGACTTATTTCACTTAGAATCGTCGTACCTAACTCCACTCATCTTGCTTCTACTAGCCTTATGACATTGATTTCATGTCTGAGTGATATTCCATTGTACATAAGGACCACAACTTCTTTATCCATTTTTCTCTTTCCTGGGATATTTAAGGTGTCATGAAGTGGAGGTTCTTGTCAACAGAGCAGCCCTAAACTTTCGGGTGCCTGTGTCTTGCTGATTTTTAGTTTTTCCAATTTATACGCCCATGAGTGGACGTGCCCTATGCTCCCTAAGCTGTTTTTTTTCCATGTTTCAGGACACAACGTACACTTCTCCAGAGTGGCTGTTGGCAATTTACATCCCGCCCATCAGTGTAGCAAGGCTGCCATTTCTCCATGGCCTGTCCTGCATTTCTGGTTTTGACACTTTTTGCAGCATGGCCCTTTTCACCGATGGGAAGCGAGACTTCTTTGTAGCGCTGATTTGCCTTTCCAGGTTGCTTGGTTGGCCAAAACGGGCGTATGCGTTTTTTCCTGAATATATTCAGGAAAAAACGCATACGCCCTTTTTGGCCAAGGGCATCATTGTCGACGTTTTGCCGCTTTTCATGTGCTTTAAAGGCGATTCGTATCTACCTCCTGAAATCTGTTTCCTGCAATTCTGCCTTGCTTTCAAATCCTCTTCGTTGCCTTCCCTCAATATATCTGTGGATGAGAGTTATCATTTATAACTCTGCGGGTTTGTGAATTGCAGTTTCCCTGAGCTCCATTTTTCAACTGTCTTTTTTGGGAGCTGGCCGCAAAAGCGCGGGATTGCCTCAGGCCCTATTCTGCTTCTGGGCGGCAGGCTGAGCCTGTGGTTAATTCTTCTTCCTGTTGGGAAAATAGAGTGACCTGTGCCTGTCCCAACACCTAGATCTATTCTCTCATTGGTTGCCCCTCTTCCCGTTCATCCTCAGGACAAATTGCAACCTGTAGGGAACAGGAGGTTAAAGGTGCTGATTCTCCAAGTAGGGAGATTGCTAGTAAAGTAGGTGGAATGGCGAAACCGAGCACAAGGAGATGAGAAATGAGGTGCGTTTTAGAAACCTTTCAAAATCACACGGTGTACCATCTTCTGGGTTTCTCATGCATGTTTTCGATGTAGGAAGATGCCCTTGAACCTGGAGATTTGGGACCCATGGGATGGGTACCACGCAGTATTACTTTAAAGGGTCTGCGTTTGCTCACCCAACCTCACCCAACCTCTCAGCCCCAAGAGTGTCCACCCTTATGTCTCATCCAGCTGTGGGTCTAGATATGGTCAATCCAGGTTGCATCACAGCCTCTGAACGAATTTTGTAAGAATTTCTCTCTCTTTCACTGTCTTTGTTTTACGGGTTTTTAAAAGTAATTTATTTTTATAATGGGGTTTAGCTGCCTTTCATGGCTGTGTTTATGCGGCTTTACACCCACTTGACTCACTTCCAGACAGATATCAATACATAGGTTTTAAGATTCTTACTAGTCACATATATTCTTGTGCGGGGAATAGGGGGTGTTGAGTCCAGTTCACTGAGCAAGGAGTAGGTCTTGTCTATTACATATTGGGTGTATGGAACGGTATCTGAGCGAATTTGAAACCCTTGTTTTATGCATCACCCCACCTCACCTTTCGTGTTAAGCAGCTATAGTGTGTTTTCTAAACGTGTGACTCTGTTCTGTTTTGTAATTCAGTTCAAGTGTAGCGGTTTTTACATTCCCTCTATAAGTGATAGCTTATGATAAGTGTCGTTTTCTGTGTGACTTATTTCACTTAGAATCGTCGTACCTAACTCCACTCATCTTGCTTCTACTAGCCTTATGACATTGATTTCATGTCTGAGTGATATTCCATTGTACATAAGGACCACAACTTCTTTATCCATTTTTCTCTTTCCTGGGATATTTAAGGTGTCATGAAGTGGAGGTTCTTGTCAACAGAGCAGCCCTAAACTTTCGGGTGCCTGTGTCTTGCTGATATTTAGTTTTTCCAATTTATATGCCCATGAGTGGACGTGCCCTATGCTCCCTAAGCTGTTTTTTTTTCCATGTTTCAGGACACACCGTACACTTCTCCAGAGTGGCTGTTGGCAATTTACATCCCGCCCATCAGTGTAGCAAGGCTGCCCTTTCTCCATGGCCTGTCCTGCATTTCTGGTTTTGACACTTTTTGCAGCATGGCCCTTTTCACCAATGGGAAGCGAGACTTCTTTGTAGCGCTGATTTGCCATTCCAGGTTGCTTGGTTGGCCAAAAAGGGCGTATGCGTTTTTTCCTGAATATATTCAGGAAAAAACGCATACGCCCTTTTTGGCCAAGGGCATCATTGTGGACGTTTTGCCGCTTTTCATGTGCTTTAAAGGCGATTCGTATCTACCTCCTGAAATCTGTTTCCTGCAATTCTGCCTTGCTTTCAAATCCTCTTCGTTGCCTTCCCTCAATATATTTGTGGACGAGAGTTATCATTTATAACTCTGCGGGTTTGTGAATTGCAGTGCCCCTGAGCTCCATTTTTCAACTCTCTTTTTTGGGAGCTGGCCGCAAAAGCGCGGGATTGCCTCAGGCCCTATTCTGGTTCCGGGCGGCAGGCTGAGCCTGTGGTTAATTCTTCTTCCTGTTGGGAAAATAGAGTGACCTGTGCCTGTCCCAACACCTAGATCTAGTCTCTCATTGGTTGCCCCTCTTCCCGTTCATCCTCAGGACAAATTGCAACCTGTAGGGAACAGGAGGTTAAAGGTGCTCATTCTCCAAGTAGGGAGATTGCTAGTAAAGTAGCTGGAATGGCGAAACCGAGCACAAGGAGATGAGAAATGAGGTACGTTTTAGAAACCTTTCAAAATCACATGGTGTACCATCTTCTGGGTTTCTCATGCATGTTTTCGATGTAGGAAGATGCCCTTGAACCTGGAGATTTGGGACCCATGGGATGGGTACCACGCAGTATTACTTTAAAGGGTCTGCGTTTGCTCACCCAACCTCACCCAACCTCTCAGCCCCAAGAGTGTCCACCCTTATGTCTCATCCAGCTGTGGGTCTTGATATGGTCAATCCAGGTTGCATCACAGCCTCTGAACGAATTTTGTAAGAATTTCTCTCTCTTTCACTGTCTTTGTTTTATGGGTTTTTAAAAGTAATTTATTTTTATAATGGGGTTTAGCTGCTTTTCATGGCTGTGTTTATGCGGCTTTACACCCACTTGACTCACTTCCAGAGAGATATCAATACATAGGTTTTAAGATTCTTACTAATCACATATATTCTTGTGTGGTGAATAGGGGGTGTTGAGTCCAGTTCACTGAGCAAGGAGTAGGTCTTGTCTATTACATAGTGGGTGTATGGAACGGTATCTGAGCGAATTTGAAACCCTTGTTTTATGCATCACCCCACCTCACCATTCCCGTTAAGCAGCCATAGTGTGTTTTCTAAACGTGTGACTCTGTTCTGTTTTGTAATTCAGTTCAAGTGTAGCGGTTTTTACATTCCCTCTATAAGTGATAGCTTATGATAAGTGTCTTTTTCTGTGTGACTTATTTCACTTAGAATCGTCGTACCTAACTCCACTCATCTTGCTTCTACTAGCCTTATGACATTGATTTCATGTCTGAGTGATATTCCATTGTACATAAGGACCACAACTTCTTTATCCATTTTTCTCTTTCCTGGGATATTTAAGGTGTCATGAAGTGGAGGTTCTTGTCAACAGAGCAGCCCTAAACTTTCCGGTGCCTGTGTCTTGCTGATTTTTAGTTTTTCCAATTTATACGCCCATGAGTGGACGTGCCCTATGCTCCCTAAGCTGTTTTTTTTCCATGTTTCAGGACACAACGTACACTTCTCCAGAGTGGCTGTTGGCAATTTACATCCCGCCCATCAGTGTAGCAAGGCTGCCATTTCTCCATGGCCTGTCCTGCATTTCTGGTTTTGACACTTTTTGCAGCATGGCCCTTTTGACCGATGGGAAGCGAGACTTCTTTGTAGCGCTGATTTGCCTTTCCAGGTTGCTTGGTTGGCCAAAAAGGGCGTATGCGTTTTTTCCTGAATATATTCAGGAAAAAACGCATACGCCCTTTTTGGCCAAGGGCATCATTGTCGACGTTTTGCCGCTTTTCATGTGCTTTAAAGGCGATTCGTATCTACCTCCTGAAATCTGTTTCCTGCAATTCTGCCTTGCTTTCAAATCCTCTTCGTTGCCTTCCCTCAATATATCTGTGGATGAGAGTTATCATTTATAACTCTGCGGGTTTGTGAATTGCAGTTTCCCTGAGCTCCATTTTTCAACTGTCTTTTTTGGGAGCTGGCCGCAAAAGCGCGGGATTGCCTCAGGCCCTATTCTGCTTCTGGGCGGCAGGCTGAGCCTGTGGTTAATTCTTCTTCCTGTTGGGAAAATAGAGTGACCTGTGCCTGTCCCAACACCTAGATCTAGTCTCTCATTGGTTGCCCCTCTTCCCGTTCATCCTCAGGACAAATTGCAACCTGTAGGGAACAGGAGGTTAAAGGTGCTGATTCTCCAAGTAGGGAGATTGCTAGTAAAGTAGCTGGAATGGCGAAACCGAGCACAAGGAGATGAGAAATGAGGTGCGTTTTAGAAACCTTTCAAAATCACACGGTGTACCATCTTCTGGGTTTCTCATGCATGTTTTCGATGTAGGAAGATGCCCTTGAACCTGGAGATTTGGGACCCATGGGATGGGTACCACGCAGTATTACTTTAAAGGGTCTGCGTTTGCTCACCCAACCTCACCCAACCTCTCAGCCCCAAGAGTGTCCACCCTTATGTCTCATCCAGCTGTGGGTCTAGATATGGTCAATCCAGGTTGCATCACAGCCTCTGAACGAATTTTGTAAGAATTTCTCTCTCTTTCACTGTCTTTGTTTTACGGGTTTTTAAAAGTAATTTATTTTTATAATGGGGTTTAGCTGCCTTTCATGGCTGTGTTTATGCGGCTTTACACCCACTTGACTCACTTCCAGACAGATATCAATACATAGGTTTTAAGATTCTTACTAGTCACATATATTCTTGTGCGGGGAATAGGGGGTGTTGAGTCCAGTTCACTGAGCAAGGAGTAGGTCTTGTCTATTACATAGTGGGTGTATGGAACGGTATCTGAGCGAATTTGAAACCCTTGTTTTATGCATCACCCCACCTCACCTTTCGTGTTAAGCAGCTATAGTGTGTTTTCTAAACGTGTGACTCTGTTCTGTTTTGTAATTCAGTTCAAGTGCAGCGGTTTTTACATTCCCTCTATAAGTGATAGCTTATGATAAGTGTCGTTTTCTGTGTGACTTATTTCACTTAGAATCGTCGTACCTAACTCCACTCATCTTGCTTCTACTAGCCTTATGACATTGATTTCATGTCTGAGTGATATTCCATTGTACATAAGGACCACAACTTCTTTATCCATTTTTCTCTTTCCTGGGATATTTAAGGTGTCATGAAGTGGAGGTTCTTGTCAACAGAGCAGCCCTAAACTTTCCGGTGCCTGTGTCTTGCTGATTTTTAGTTTTTCCAATTTATACGCCCATGGGTTGACGTGCCCTATGCTCCCTAAGCTGTTTTTTTTCGATGTTTCAGGACATAACGTACACTTCTCCAGAGTGGCTGTTGGCAATTTACATCCCGCCCATCAGTGTAGCAAGGCTGCCATTTCTCCATGGCCTGTCCTACATTTCTGGTTTTGACACTTTTTGCAGCATGGCCCTTTTCACCAATGGGAAGCGAGACTTCTTTGTAGCGCTGATTTGCCATTCCAGGTTGCTTGGTTGGCCAAAAAGGGCGTATGCGTTTTTTCCTGAATATATTCAGGAAAAAACGCATACGCCCTTTTTGGCCAAGGGCATCATTGTGGACGTTTTGCCGCTTTTCATGTGCTTTAAAGGCGATTCGTATCTACCTCCTGAAATCTGTTTCCTGCAATTCTGCCTTGCTTTCAAATCCTCTTCGTTGCCTTCCCTCAATATATTTGTGGACGAGAGTTATCATTTATAACTCTGCGGGTTTGTGAATTGCAGTGCCCCTGAGCTCCATTTTTCAACTCTCTTTTTTGGGAGCTGGCCGCAAAAGCGCGGGATTGCCTCAGGCCCTATTCTGCTTCTGGGCGGCAGGCTGAGCCTGTGGTTAATTCTTCTTCCTGTTGGGAAAATAGAGTGACCTGTGCCTGTCCCAACACCTAGATCTATTCTCTCATTGGTTGCCCCTCTTCCCGTTCATCCTCAGGACAAATTGCAACCTGTAGGGAACAGGAGGTTAAAGGTGCTGATTCTCCAAGTAGGGAGATTGCTAGTAAAGTAGCTGGAATGGCGAAACCGAGCACAAGGAGATGAGAAATGAGGTGCGTTTTAGAAACCTTTCAAAATCACACGGTGTACCATCTTCTGGGTTTCTCATGCATGTTTTCGATGTAGGAAGATGCCCTTGAACCTGGAGATTTGGGACCCATGGGATGGGTACCACGCAGTATTACTTTAAAGGGTCTGCGTTTGCTCACCCAACCTCACCCAACCTCTCAGCCCCAAGAGTGTCCACCCTTATGTCTCATCCAGCTGTGGGTCTAGATATGGTCAATCCAGGTTGCATCACAGCCTCTGAACGAATTTTGTAAGAATTTCTCTCTCTTTCACTGTCTTTGTTTTACGGGTTTTTAAAAGTAATTTATTTTTATAATGGGGTTTAGCTGCTTTTCATGGTTGTGTTTATGTGGCTTTACACCCACTTGACTCACTTCCAGACAGATATCAATACATAGGTTTTAAGATTCTTACTAGTCACATATATTCTTGTGCGGGGAATAGGGAGTGTTGAGTCCAGTTCACTGAGCAAGGAGTAGGTCTTGTCTATTACATATTGGGTGTATGGAACGGTATCTGAGCGAATTTGAAACCCTTGTTTTATGCATCACCCCACCTCACCTTTCCCGTTAAGCAGCTATAGTGTGTTTTCTAAACGTGTGACTCTGTTCTGTTTTGTAATTCAGTTCAAGTGTAGCGGTTTTTACACTCCCTCTATAAGTGATAGCTTATGATAAGTGTCTTTTTCTGTGTGACTTATTTCACTTAGAATCGTCGTACCTAACTCCACTCATCTTGCTTCTACTAGCCTTATGACATTGATTTCATGTCTGAGTGATATTCCATTGTACATAAGGACCACAACTTCTTTATCCATTTTTCTCTTTCCTGGGATATTTAAGGTGTCATGAAGTGGAGGTTCTTGTCAACAGAGCAGCCCTAAACTTTCCGGTGCCTGTGTCTTGCTGATTTTTAGTTTTTCCAATTTATACGCCCATGAGTGGACGTGCCCTATGCTCCCTAAGCTGTTTTTTTTCCATGTTTCAGGACACAACGTACACTTCTCCAGAGTGGCTGTTGGCAATTTACATCCCGCCCATCAGTGTAGCAAGGCTGCCATTTCTCCATGGCGTGTCCTGCATTTCTGGTTTTGACACATTTTGCAGCATGGCCCTTTTGACCGATGGGAAGCGAGACTTCTTTGTAGCGCTGATTTGCCTTTCCAGGTTGCTTGGTTGGCCAAAAAGGGCGTATGCGTTTTTTCCTGAATATATTCAGGAAAACACGCATACGCCCTTTTTGGCCAAGGGCATCATTGTGGACGTTTTGCCGCTTTTCATGTGCTTTAAAGGCGATTCGTATCTACCTCCTGAAATCTGTTTCCTGCAATTCTGCCTTGCTTTCAAATCCTCTTCGTTGCCTTCCCTCAATATATCTGTGGATGAGAGTTATCATTTATAACTCTGCGGGTTTGTGAATTGCAGTTTCCCTGAGCTCCATTTTTCAACTGTCTTTTTTGGGAGCTGGCCGCAAAAGCGCGGGATTGCCTCAGGCCCTATTCTGCTTCTGGGCGGCAGGCTGAGCCTGTGGTTAATTCTTCTTCCTGTTGGGAAAATAGAGTGACCTGTGCCTGTCCCAACACCTAGATCTATTCTCTCATTGGTTGCCCCTCTTCCCGTTCATCCTCAGGACAAATTGCAACCTGTAGGGAACAGGAGGTTAAAGGTGCTGATTCTCCAAGTAGGGAGATTGCTAGTAAAGTAGGTGGAATGGCGAAACCGAGCACAAGGAGATGAGAAATGAGGTGCGTTTTAGAAACCTTTCAAAATCACACGGTGTACCATCTTCTGGGTTTCTCATGCATGTTTTCGATGTAGGAAGATGCCCTTGAACCTGGAGATTTGGGACCCATGGGATGGGTACCACGCAGTATTACTTTAAAGGGTCTGCGTTTGCTCACCCAACCTCACCCAACCTCTCAGCCCCAAGAGTGTCCACCCTTATGTCTCATCCAGCTGTGGGTCTAGATATGGTCAATCCAGGTTGCATCACAGCCTCTGAACGAATTTTGTAAGAATTTCTCTCTCTTTCACTGTCTTTGTTTTACGGGTTTTTAAAAGTAATTTATTTTTATAATGGGGTTTAGCTGCCTTTCATGGCTGTGTTTATGCGGCTTTACACCCACTTGACTCACTTCCAGACAGATATCAATACATAGGTTTTAAGATTCTTACTAGTCACATATATTCTTGTGCGGGGAATAGGGGGTGTTGAGTCCAGTTCACTGAGCAAGGAGTAGGTCTTGTCTATTACATATTGGGTGTATGGAACGGTATCTGAGCGAATTTGAAACCCTTGTTTTATGCATCACCCCACCTCACCTTTCGTGTTAAGCAGCTATAGTGTGTTTTCTAAACGTGTGACTCTGTTCTGTTTTGTAATTCAGTTCAAGTGTAGCGGTTTTTACATTCCCTCTATAAGTGATAGCTTATGATAAGTGTCGTTTTCTGTGTGACTTATTTCACTTAGAATCGTCGTACCTAACTCCACTCATCTTGCTTCTACTAGCCTTATGACATTGATTTCATGTCTGAGTGATATTCCATTGTACATAAGGACCACAACTTCTTTATCCATTTTTCTCTTTCCTGGGATATTTAAGGTGTCATGAAGTGGAGGTTCTTGTCAACAGAGCAGCCCTAAACTTTCGGGTGCCTGTGTCTTGCTGATATTTAGTTTTTCCAATTTATATGCCCATGAGTGGACGTGCCCTATGCTCCCTAAGCTGTTTTTTTTTCCATGTTTCAGGACACACCGTACACTTCTCCAGAGTGGCTGTTGGCAATTTACATCCCGCCCATCAGTGTAGCAAGGCTGCCCTTTCTCCATGGCCTGTCCTGCATTTCTGGTTTTGACACTTTTTGCAGCATGGCCCTTTTCACCAATGGGAAGCGAGACTTCTTTGTAGCGCTGATTTGCCATTCCAGGTTGCTTGGTTGGCCAAAAAGGGCGTATGCGTTTTTTCCTGAATATATTCAGGAAAAAACGCATACGCCCTTTTTGGCCAAGGGCATCATTGTGGACGTTTTGCCGCTTTTCATGTGCTTTAAAGGCGATTCGTATCTACCTCCTGAAATCTGTTTCCTGCAATTCTGCCTTGCTTTCAAATCCTCTTCGTTGCCTTCCCTCAATATATTTGTGGACGAGAGTTATCATT
Organism: Eschrichtius robustus; assembly: GCF_028021215.1. NCBI lineage: Eukaryota > Metazoa > Chordata > Mammalia > Artiodactyla > Eschrichtiidae > Eschrichtius > Eschrichtius robustus. The sequence continues at coordinate 82,589 of NW_027175610.1, forward strand.
TATAACTCTGCGGGTTTGTGAATTGCAGTGCCCCTGAGCTCCATTTTTCAACTCTCTTTTTTGGGAGCTGGCCGCAAAAGCGCGGGATTGCCTCAGGCCCTATTCTGGTTCCGGGCGGCAGGCTGAGCCTGTGGTTAATTCTTCTTCCTGTTGGGAAAATAGAGTGACCTGTGCCTGTCCCAACACCTAGATCTAGTCTCTCATTGGTTGCCCCTCTTCCCGTTCATCCTCAGGACAAATTGCAACCTGTAGGGAACAGGAGGTTAAAGGTGCTCATTCTCCAAGTAGGGAGATTGCTAGTAAAGTAGCTGGAATGGCGAAACCGAGCACAAGGAGATGAGAAATGAGGTACGTTTTAGAAACCTTTCAAAATCACATGGTGTACCATCTTCTGGGTTTCTCATGCATGTTTTCGATGTAGGAAGATGCCCTTGAACCTGGAGATTTGGGACCCATGGGATGGGTACCACGCAGTATTACTTTAAAGGGTCTGCGTTTGCTCACCCAACCTCACCCAACCTCTCAGCCCCAAGAGTGTCCACCCTTATGTCTCATCCAGCTGTGGGTCTTGATATGGTCAATCCAGGTTGCATCACAGCCTCTGAACGAATTTTGTAAGAATTTCTCTCTCTTTCACTGTCTTTGTTTTATGGGTTTTTAAAAGTAATTTATTTTTATAATGGGGTTTAGCTGCTTTTCATGGCTGTGTTTATGCGGCTTTACACCCACTTGACTCACTTCCAGAGAGATATCAATACATAGGTTTTAAGATTCTTACTAATCACATATATTCTTGTGTGGTGAATAGGGGGTGTTGAGTCCAGTTCACTGAGCAAGGAGTAGGTCTTGTCTATTACATAGTGGGTGTATGGAACGGTATCTGAGCGAATTTGAAACCCTTGTTTTATGCATCACCCCACCTCACCATTCCCGTTAAGCAGCCATAGTGTGTTTTCTAAACGTGTGACTCTGTTCTGTTTTGTAATTCAGTTCAAGTGTAGCGGTTTTTACATTCCCTCTATAAGTGATAGCTTATGATAAGTGTCTTTTTCTGTGTGACTTATTTCACTTAGAATCGTCGTACCTAACTCCACTCATCTTGCTTCTACTAGCCTTATGACATTGATTTCATGTCTGAGTGATATTCCATTGTACATAAGGACCACAACTTCTTTATCCATTTTTCTCTTTCCTGGGATATTTAAGGTGTCATGAAGTGGAGGTTCTTGTCAACAGAGCAGCCCTAAACTTTCCGGTGCCTGTGTCTTGCTGATTTTTAGTTTTTCCAATTTATACGCCCATGAGTGGACGTGCCCTATGCTCCCTAAGCTGTTTTTTTTCCATGTTTCAGGACACAACGTACACTTCTCCAGAGTGGCTGTTGGCAATTTACATCCCGCCCATCAGTGTAGCAAGGCTGCCATTTCTCCATGGCCTGTCCTGCATTTCTGGTTTTGACACTTTTTGCAGCATGGCCCTTTTGACCGATGGGAAGCGAGACTTCTTTGTAGCGCTGATTTGCCTTTCCAGGTTGCTTGGTTGGCCAAAAAGGGCGTATGCGTTTTTTCCTGAATATATTCAGGAAAAAACGCATACGCCCTTTTTGGCCAAGGGCATCATTGTCGACGTTTTGCCGCTTTTCATGTGCTTTAAAGGCGATTCGTATCTACCTCCTGAAATCTGTTTCCTGCAATTCTGCCTTGCTTTCAAATCCTCTTCGTTGCCTTCCCTCAATATATCTGTGGATGAGAGTTATCATTTATAACTCTGCGGGTTTGTGAATTGCAGTTTCCCTGAGCTCCATTTTTCAACTGTCTTTTTTGGGAGCTGGCCGCAAAAGCGCGGGATTGCCTCAGGCCCTATTCTGCTTCTGGGCGGCAGGCTGAGCCTGTGGTTAATTCTTCTTCCTGTTGGGAAAATAGAGTGACCTGTGCCTGTCCCAACACCTAGATCTAGTCTCTCATTGGTTGCCCCTCTTCCCGTTCATCCTCAGGACAAATTGCAACCTGTAGGGAACAGGAGGTTAAAGGTGCTGATTCTCCAAGTAGGGAGATTGCTAGTAAAGTAGCTGGAATGGCGAAACCGAGCACAAGGAGATGAGAAATGAGGTGCGTTTTAGAAACCTTTCAAAATCACACGGTGTACCATCTTCTGGGTTTCTCATGCATGTTTTCGATGTAGGAAGATGCCCTTGAACCTGGAGATTTGGGACCCATGGGATGGGTACCACGCAGTATTACTTTAAAGGGTCTGCGTTTGCTCACCCAACCTCACCCAACCTCTCAGCCCCAAGAGTGTCCACCCTTATGTCTCATCCAGCTGTGGGTCTAGATATGGTCAATCCAGGTTGCATCACAGCCTCTGAACGAATTTTGTAAGAATTTCTCTCTCTTTCACTGTCTTTGTTTTACGGGTTTTTAAAAGTAATTTATTTTTATAATGGGGTTTAGCTGCCTTTCATGGCTGTGTTTATGCGGCTTTACACCCACTTGACTCACTTCCAGACAGATATCAATACATAGGTTTTAAGATTCTTACTAGTCACATATATTCTTGTGCGGGGAATAGGGGGTGTTGAGTCCAGTTCACTGAGCAAGGAGTAGGTCTTGTCTATTACATAGTGGGTGTATGGAACGGTATCTGAGCGAATTTGAAACCCTTGTTTTATGCATCACCCCACCTCACCTTTCGTGTTAAGCAGCTATAGTGTGTTTTCTAAACGTGTGACTCTGTTCTGTTTTGTAATTCAGTTCAAGTGCAGCGGTTTTTACATTCCCTCTATAAGTGATAGCTTATGATAAGTGTCGTTTTCTGTGTGACTTATTTCACTTAGAATCGTCGTACCTAACTCCACTCATCTTGCTTCTACTAGCCTTATGACATTGATTTCATGTCTGAGTGATATTCCATTGTACATAAGGACCACAACTTCTTTATCCATTTTTCTCTTTCCTGGGATATTTAAGGTGTCATGAAGTGGAGGTTCTTGTCAACAGAGCAGCCCTAAACTTTCCGGTGCCTGTGTCTTGCTGATTTTTAGTTTTTCCAATTTATACGCCCATGGGTTGACGTGCCCTATGCTCCCTAAGCTGTTTTTTTTCGATGTTTCAGGACATAACGTACACTTCTCCAGAGTGGCTGTTGGCAATTTACATCCCGCCCATCAGTGTAGCAAGGCTGCCATTTCTCCATGGCCTGTCCTACATTTCTGGTTTTGACACTTTTTGCAGCATGGCCCTTTTCACCAATGGGAAGCGAGACTTCTTTGTAGCGCTGATTTGCCATTCCAGGTTGCTTGGTTGGCCAAAAAGGGCGTATGCGTTTTTTCCTGAATATATTCAGGAAAAAACGCATACGCCCTTTTTGGCCAAGGGCATCATTGTGGACGTTTTGCCGCTTTTCATGTGCTTTAAAGGCGATTCGTATCTACCTCCTGAAATCTGTTTCCTGCAATTCTGCCTTGCTTTCAAATCCTCTTCGTTGCCTTCCCTCAATATATTTGTGGACGAGAGTTATCATTTATAACTCTGCGGGTTTGTGAATTGCAGTGCCCCTGAGCTCCATTTTTCAACTCTCTTTTTTGGGAGCTGGCCGCAAAAGCGCGGGATTGCCTCAGGCCCTATTCTGCTTCTGGGCGGCAGGCTGAGCCTGTGGTTAATTCTTCTTCCTGTTGGGAAAATAGAGTGACCTGTGCCTGTCCCAACACCTAGATCTATTCTCTCATTGGTTGCCCCTCTTCCCGTTCATCCTCAGGACAAATTGCAACCTGTAGGGAACAGGAGGTTAAAGGTGCTGATTCTCCAAGTAGGGAGATTGCTAGTAAAGTAGCTGGAATGGCGAAACCGAGCACAAGGAGATGAGAAATGAGGTGCGTTTTAGAAACCTTTCAAAATCACACGGTGTACCATCTTCTGGGTTTCTCATGCATGTTTTCGATGTAGGAAGATGCCCTTGAACCTGGAGATTTGGGACCCATGGGATGGGTACCACGCAGTATTACTTTAAAGGGTCTGCGTTTGCTCACCCAACCTCACCCAACCTCTCAGCCCCAAGAGTGTCCACCCTTATGTCTCATCCAGCTGTGGGTCTAGATATGGTCAATCCAGGTTGCATCACAGCCTCTGAACGAATTTTGTAAGAATTTCTCTCTCTTTCACTGTCTTTGTTTTACGGGTTTTTAAAAGTAATTTATTTTTATAATGGGGTTTAGCTGCTTTTCATGGTTGTGTTTATGTGGCTTTACACCCACTTGACTCACTTCCAGACAGATATCAATACATAGGTTTTAAGATTCTTACTAGTCACATATATTCTTGTGCGGGGAATAGGGAGTGTTGAGTCCAGTTCACTGAGCAAGGAGTAGGTCTTGTCTATTACATATTGGGTGTATGGAACGGTATCTGAGCGAATTTGAAACCCTTGTTTTATGCATCACCCCACCTCACCTTTCCCGTTAAGCAGCTATAGTGTGTTTTCTAAACGTGTGACTCTGTTCTGTTTTGTAATTCAGTTCAAGTGTAGCGGTTTTTACACTCCCTCTATAAGTGATAGCTTATGATAAGTGTCTTTTTCTGTGTGACTTATTTCACTTAGAATCGTCGTACCTAACTCCACTCATCTTGCTTCTACTAGCCTTATGACATTGATTTCATGTCTGAGTGATATTCCATTGTACATAAGGACCACAACTTCTTTATCCATTTTTCTCTTTCCTGGGATATTTAAGGTGTCATGAAGTGGAGGTTCTTGTCAACAGAGCAGCCCTAAACTTTCGGGTGCCTGTGTCTTGCTGATTTTTAGTTTTTCCAATTTATACGCCCATGAGTGGACGTGCCCTATGCTCCCTAAGCTGTTTTTTTTCCATGTTTCAGGACACAACGTACACTTCTCCAGAGTGGCTGTTGGCAATTTACATCCCGCCCATCAGTGTAGCAAGGCTGCCATTTCTCCATGGCGTGTCCTGCATTTCTGGTTTTGACACATTTTGCAGCATGGCCCTTTTGACCGATGGGAAGCGAGACTTCTTTGTAGCGCTGATTTGCCTTTCCAGGTTGCTTGGTTGGCCAAAAAGGGCGTATGCGTTTTTTCCTGAATATATTCAGGAAAACACGCATACGCCCTTTTTGGCCAAGGGCATCATTGTGGACGTTTTGCCGCTTTTCATGTGCTTTAAAGGCGATTCGTATCTACCTCCTGAAATCTGTTTCCTGCAATTCTGCCTTGCTTTCAAATCCTCTTCGTTGCCTTCCCTCAATATATCTGTGGATGAGAGTTATCATTTATAACTCTGCGGGTTTGTGAATTGCAGTTTCCCTGAGCTCCATTTTTCAACTGTCTTTTTTGGGAGCTGGCCGCAAAAGCGCGGGATTGCCTCAGGCCCTATTCTGCTTCTGGGCGGCAGGCTGAACCTGTGGTTAATTCTTCTTCCTGTTGGGAAAATAGAGTGACCTGTGCCTGTCCCAACACCTAGATCTAGTCTCTCATTGGTTGCCCCTCTTCCCGTTCATCCTCAGGACAAATTGCAACCTGTAGGGAACAGGAGGTTAAAGGTGCTCATTCTCCAAGTAGGGAGATTGCTAGTAAAGTAGCTGGAATGGCGAAACCGAGCACAAGGAGATGAGAAATGAGGTGCGTTTTAGAAACCTTTCAAAATCACACGGTGTACCATCTTCTGGGTTTCTCATGCATGTTTTCGATGTAGGAAGATGCCCTTGAACCTGGAGATTTGGGACCCATGGGATGGGTACCACGCAGTATTACTTTAAAGGGTCTGCGTTTGCTCACCCAACCTCACCCAACCTCTCAGCCCCAAGAGTGTCCACCCTTATGTCTCATCCAGCTGTGGGTCTAGATATGGTCAATCCAGGTTGCATCACAGCCTCTGAACGAATTTTGTAAGAATTTCTCTCTCTTTCACTGTCTTTGTTTTACGGGTTTTTAAAAGTAATTTATTTTTATAATGGGGTTTAGCTGCCTTTCATGGCTGTGTTTATGCGGCTTTACACCCACTTGACTCACTTCCAGACAGATATCAATACATAGGTTTTAAGATTCTTACTAGTCACATATATTCTTGTGCGGGGAATAGGGGGTGTTGAGTCCAGTTCACTGAGCAAGGAGTAGGTCTTGTCTATTACATAGTGGGTGTATGGAACGGTATCTGAGCGAATTTGAAACCCTTGTTTTATGCATCACCCCACCTCACCTTTCGTGTTAAGCAGCTATAGTGTGTTTTCTAAACGTGTGACTCTGTTCTGTTTTGTAATTCAGTTCAAGTGCAGCGGTTTTTACATTCCCTCTATAAGTGATAGCTTATGATAAGTGTCGTTTTCTGTGTGACTTATTTCACTTAGAATCGTCGTACCTAACTCCACTCATCTTGCTTCTACTAGCCTTATGACATTGATTTCATGTCTGAGTGATATTCCATTGTACATAAGGACCACAACTTCTTTATCCATTTTTCTCTTTCCTGGGATATTTAAGGTGTCATGAAGTGGAGGTTCTTGTCAACAGAGCAGCCCTAAACTTTCCGGTGCCTGTGTCTTGCTGATTTTTAGTTTTTCCAATTTATACGCCCATGGGTTGACGTGCCCTATGCTCCCTAAGCTGTTTTTTTTCGATGTTTCAGGACACAACGTACACTTCTCCAGAGTGGCTGTTGGCAATTTACATCCCGCCCATCAGTGTAGCAAGGCTGCCATTTCTCCATGGCCTGTCCTACATTTCTGGTTTTGACACTTTTTGCAGCATGGCCCTTTTCACCGATGGGAAGCGAGACTTCTTTGTAGCGCTGATTTGCCTTTCCAGGTTGCTTGGTTGGCCAAAAAGGGCGTATGCGTTTTTTCCTGAATATATTCAGGAAAAAACGCATACGCCCTTTTTGGCCAAGGGCATCATTGTCGACGTTTTGCCGCTTTTCATGTGCTTTAAAGGCGATTCGAATCTACCTCCTGAAATCTGTTTCCTGCAATTCTGCCTTGCTTTCAAATCCTCTTCGTTGCCTTCCCTCAATATATCTGTGGATGAGAGTTATCATTTATAACTCTGCGGGTTTGTGAATTGCAGTTTCCCTGAGCTCCATTTTTTAACTGTCTTTTTTGGGAGCTGGCCGCAAAAGCGCGGGATTGCCTCAGGCCCTATTCTGCTTCTGGGCGGCAGGCTGAGCCTGTGGTTAATTCTTCTTCCTGTTGGGAAAATAGAGTGACCTGTGCCTGTCCCAACACCTAGATCTACTCTCTCATTGGTTGCCCCTCTTCCCGTTCATCCTCAGGACAAATTGCAACCTGTAGGGAACAGGAGGTTAAAGGTGCTGATTCTCCAAGTAGGGAGATTGCTAGTAAAGTAGCTGGAATGGCGAAACCGAGCACAAGGAGATGAGAAATGAGGTGCGTTTTAGAAACCTTTCAAAATCACACGGTGTACCATCTTCTGGTTTTCTCATGCATGTTTTCGATGTAGGAAGATGCCCTTGAACCTGGAGATTTGGGACCCATGGGATGGGTACCACGCAGTATTACTTTAAAGGGTCTGTGTTTGCTCACCCAACCTCACCCAACCTCTCAGCCCCAAGAGTGTCCACCCTTATGTCTCATCCAGCTGTGGGTCTTGATATGGTCAATCCAGGTTGCATCACAGCCTCTGAACGAATTTTGTAAGAATTTCTCTCTCTTTCACTGTCTTTGTTTTATGGGTTTTTAAAAGTAATTTATTTTTATAATGGGGTTTAGCTGCTTTTCATGGCTGTGTTTATGCGGCTTTACACCCACTTGACTCACTTCCAGAGAGATATCAATACATAGGTTTTAAGATTCTTACTAGTCACATATATTCTTGTGTGGTGAATAGGGGGTGTTGAGTCCAGTTCACTCAGCAAGGAGTAGGTCTTGTCTATTACATATTGGGTGTATGGAACGGTATCTGAGCGAATTTGAAACCCTTGTTTTATGCATCACCCCACCTCACCATTCCCGTTAAGCAGCCATAGTGTGTTTTCTAAACGTGTGACTCTGTTCTGTTTTGTAATTCAGTTCAATTGTAGCGGTTTTTACACTCCCTCTATAAGTGATAGCTTATGATAAGTGTCTTTTTCTGTGTGACTTATTTCACTTAGAATCGTCGTACCTAACTCCACTCATCTTGCTTCTACTAGCCTTATGAGACATTGATTTCATGTCTGAGTGATATTCCATTGTACATAAGGACCACAACTTCTTTATCCATTTTTCTCTTTCCTGGGATATTTAAGGTGTCATGAAGTGGAGGTTCTTGTCAACAGAGCAGCCCTAAACGTTCCGGTGCCTGTGTCTTGCTGATTTTTAGTTTTTCCAATTTATACGCCCATGAGTGGACGTGCCCTATGCTCCCTAAGCTGTTTTTTTTCCATGTTTCAGGACACAACGTACACTTCTCCAGAGTGGCTGTTGTCAATTTACATCCCGCCCATCAGTGTAGCAAGGCTGCCATTTCTCCATGGCCTGTCCTGCATTTCTGGTTTTGACACTTTTTGCAGCATGGCCCTTTTCACCGATGGGAAGCGAGACTTCTTTGTAGCGCTGATTTGCCTTTCCAGGTTGCTTGGTTGGCCAAAAAGGGCGTATGCGTTTTTTCCTGAATATATTCAGGAAAAAACGCATACGCCCTTTTTGGCCAAGGGCATCATTGTCGACGTTTTGCCGCTTTTCATGTGCTTTAAAGGCGATTCGTATCTACCTCCTGAAATCTGTTTCCTGCAATTCTGCCTTGCTTTCAAATCCTCTTCGTTGCCTTCCCTCAATATATCTGTGGATGAGAGTTATCATTTATAACTCTGCGGGTTTGTGAATTGCAGTTTCCCTGAGCTCCATTTTTCAACTGTCTTTTTTGGGAGCTGGCCGCAAAAGCGCGGGATTGCCTCAGGCCCTATTCTGCTTCTGGGCGGCAGGCTGAGCCTGTGGTTAATTCTTCTTCCTGTTGGGAAAATAGAGTGACCTGTGCCTGTCCCAACACCTAGATCTAGTCTCTCATTGGTTGCCCCTCTTCCCGTTCATCCTCAGGACAAATTGCAACCTGTAGGGAACAGGAGGTTAAAGGTGCTGATTCTCCAAGTAGGGAGATTGCTAGTAAAGTAGCTGGAATGGCGAAACCGAGCACAAGGAGATGAGAAATGAGGTGCGTTTTAGAAACCTTTCAAAATCACACGGTGTACCATCTTCTGGGTTTCTCATGCATGTTTTCGATGTAGGAAGATGCCCTTGAACCTGGAGATTTGGGACCCATGGGATGGGTACCACGCAGTATTACTTTAAAGGGTCTGCGTTTGCTCACCCAACCTCACCCAACCTCTCAGCCCCAAGAGTGTCCACCCTTATGTCTCATCCAGCTGTGGGTCTTGATATGGTCAATCCAGGTTGCATCACAGCCTCTGAACGAATTTTGTAAGAATTTCTCTCTCTTTCACTGTCTTTGTTTTATGGGTTTTTAAAAGTAATTTATTTTTATAATGGGGTTTAGCTGCTTTTCATGGCTGTGTTTATGCGGCTTTACACCCACTTGACTCACTTCCAGAGAGATATCAATACATAGGTTTTAAGATTCTTACTAGTCACATATATTCTTGTGTGGTGAATAGGGGGTGTTGAGTCCAGTTCACGGAGCAAGGAGTAGGTCTTGTCTATTACATATTGGGTGTATGGAACGGTATCTGAGCGAATTTGAAACCCTTGTTTTATGCATCACCCCACCTCACCATTCCCGTTAAGCAGCCATAGTGTGTTTTCTAAACGTGTGACTCTGTTCTGTTTTGTAATTCAGTTCAAGTGTAGCGGTTTTTACATTCCCTCTATAAGTGATAGCTTATGATAAGTGTCTTTTTCTGTGTGACTTATTTCACTTAGAATCGTCGTACCTAACTCCACTCATCTTGCTTCTACTAGCCTTATGAGACATTGATTTCATGTCTGAGTGATATTCCATTGTACATAAGGACCACAACTTCTTTATCCATTTTTCTCTTTCCTGGGATATTTAAGGTGTCATGAAGTGGAGGTTCTTGTCAACAGAGCAGCCCTAAACTTTCGGGTGCCTGTGTCTTGCTGATTTTTAGTTTTTCCAATTTATACGCCCATGAGTGGACGTGCCCTATGCTCCCTAAGCTGTTTTTTTTCCATGTTTCAGGACACAACGTACACTTCTCCAGAGTGGCTGTTGTCAATTTACATCCCGCCCATCAGTGTAGCAAGGCTGCCATTTCTCCATGGCCTGTCCTGCATTTCTGGTTTTGACACTTTTTGCAGCATGGCCCTTTTCACCGATGGGAAGCGAGACTTCTTTGTAGCGCTGATTTGCCTTTCCAGGTTGCTTGGTTGGCCAAAAAGGGCGTATGCGTTTTTTCCTGAATATATTCAGGAAAAAACGCATACGCCCTTTTTGGCCAAGGGCATCATTGTCGACGTTTTGCCGCTTTTCATGTGCTTTAAAGGCGATTCGTATCTACCTCCTGAAATCTGTTTCCTGCAATTCTGCCTTGCTTTCAAATCCTCTTCGTTGCCTTCCCTCAATATATCTGTGGATGAGAGTTATCATTTATAACTCTGCGGGTTTGTGAATTGCAGTTTCCCTGAGCTCCATTTTTCAACTGTCTTTTTTGGGAGCTGGCCGCAAAAGCGCGGGATTGCCTCAGGCCCTATTCTGCTTCTGGGCGGCAGGCTGAGCCTGTGGTTAATTCTTCTTCCTGTTGGGAAAATAGAGTGACCTGTGCCTGTCCCAACACCTAGATCTAGTCTCTCATTGGTTGCCCCTCTTCCCGTTCATCCTCAGGACAAATTGCAACCTGTAGGGAACAGGAGGTTAAAGGTGCTGATTCTCCAAGTAGGGAGATTGCTAGTAAAGTAGCTGGAATGGCGAAACCGAGCACAAGGAGATGAGAAATGAGGTGCGTTTTAGAAACCTTTCAAAATCACACGGTGTATCATCTTCTGGGTTTCTCATGCATGTTTTCGATGTAGGAAGATGCCCTTGAACCTGGAGATTTGGGACCCATGGGATGGGTACCACGCAGTATTACTTTAAAGGGTCTGCGTTTGCTCACCCAACCTCACCCAACCTCTCTGCCCCAAGAGTGTCCACCCTTATGTCTCATCCAGCTGTGGGTCTTGATATGGTCAATCCAGGTTGCATCACAGCCTCTGAACGAATTTTGTAAGAATTTCTCTCTCTTTCACTGTCTTTGTTTTATGGGTTTTTAAAAGTAATTTATTTTTATAATGGGGTTTAGCTGCTTTTCATGGCTGTGTTTATGCGGCTTTACACCCACTTGACTCACTTCCAGAGAGATATCAATACATAGGTTTTAAGATTCTTACTAGTCACATATATTCTTGTGTGGTGAATAGGGGGTGTTGAGTCCAGTTCACGGAGCAAGGAGTAGGTCTT